>NW_022589800.1:2257109-2295584 GCF_004348235.1 Phoca vitulina
GAAACAAATAATGCAATATATGTTAAGAAAGAAAAAAAGAAGAAGAATGTAGCAGGAGGGGAAGAATGAAGGGGGGGAAATCGGAGGGGGAGAAGAACCATGAGAGACAATGGACTCTGAAAAACAAACTGAGGGTTCTAGAGGGGAGGGGGTGGGAGGATGGGTTAGCCTGGTGATGGGTATTGAGGAGGGCACATTCTGCATGGAGCACTGGGTGTTATGCACAAACAATGAATCATGGAACACTATATCTAAAACTAATGATGTAATGTATGGGGATTAACATAACAATAAAAAAATTTAAAAAAAAAAGAAGAGGTGGTATATATACAATGGAATATTATGCAGCCATCAAAAGGAATGAAATCTTGCCATTTGCAATGACATGGATGGAACTGGAGGGTATTATGCTGAGCGAAATAAGTCAATCAGAGAAAGACATGTATCATATGACCTCACTGATATGAGGAATTCTTAATGTCAGCAAACAAACTGAGGGTTGCTGGAGTTGGGGGGGGTGGGAAGGATGGGATGGCTGGGTGATAGACATTGGGGAGGGTATGTGCTATGGTGAGTGCTGTGAATTGTGTAAGACTGTTGAATCACAGATCTGTACCTCTGAAACAAACAATACATTATATGTTAAAAAAAAAAAAAAGAAGAAGAAGAAGAAGATAGCAGGAGGGGAAGAATGAAAGGGGGGAAATCGGAGGGGGAGACGAACCATGAGAGACTATGGACTCTGAGAAACAAACTGAGGGTCCTAGAGGGGAGGGGGGTGGGAGGATGGGTTAGCCTGGTGATGGGTATTAAAGAGGGCACGTACTGCATGGAGCACTGGGTGTTATACGTAAACAATGAATCGTGGAACACACATCAAAAACTAATGATGTAATATATGGTGATTAACATAACTAATAGTAAAAAAGATTGAAAAAACAAATAAATAAAATGAAGTGAGTTTTATAAACGTTAAAGTTTGTAAAGACTTGAAGTCATCTTAGTAACATAAATACATCAAACTGTATTCTTCAAACCTTAAACGCTCACAATCTTTCTGTATATTTATGCATTAAATACACAGCCAATTATGAAGCATAAGACACATGAAATTAGAAAAATTAATGAAATACTAAGACGGTAAATCCAAGAGGAAAATTAACTAGGAGTTTATATTATGTTTGTGTATGCATTTCTCCTTTATTAAAATGGTAGCACTTTAAGTTTTTATTTATTTTGAGGTCAGTTTGAACTCAGTATGTTAAAAGACTTAAGAAGTATTCTTAATCTCTGTCATATTGAAAACATCCCCCAAGCACTAGTAGCAACACCTTTGCTTACCACTAAAATGCCATATGTGCCCCAGAACCCAGATTCTACATTAAAAAAAAAGGGGGGGAATTTCCTTTAAGGGAGGTGTTTGCTTCATTTTCTGTGTCAAGAAAAAAGTAGGCAGGTGCCTGCGTGGCTCAGTCGTTAAGCATCTGCCTTCGGCTCAGTTCATGGTCCCAGGGTCCTGGGATTGAGTCCCACATCGGGCTCCCTGCTCCACGGAGAGCCTGCTTCTCCCTCTCCCACTCCCCCTGCTGTGTTTCCTCTCTCACTGTGTCTCTCTCTGTCAAATAAATAAATAAAATCTTTAAAAAAAAAAAAAGAAGAAGAAGAAAGTAGGCTACTTTCTTCAAAGGCCTCACCTCCTACCATGTTCCCCACCATGTACTCCATACAGCCGGCCATGCTGGAGTTCTAACAGTTTTTAAGAATACACCCAGTATAACATTGCTTTCATCTGCAGTTCCTTTGCTTGGAATGAAAGCTCTTCCCCCGGACACTGCATGGCGTGGTTCTCGTTCTTGTTTTAGGTCTTCTCTCAAAAGCCACCTTCTCAGAAGGGCCCATTCTGTCCACCATCTTTGCAATTATAGCCCATTTTCCTCTCTCTGATCCCCTTCCCCACATCAGTTTGAAATTGTATCATGTGTCATTATCTAACAGAAAGTATTTTTATTTGCTTATTGTCTGTCTCCCTTGCCCTCCAGTATTGTGGAAATTCTGTGTGTAAGGGATTTTACCTTGTGTTTCTGCTGGGTTTCATTACCTATCACAAGGTCGGCTTCCAGTAATAATTTGTTTAAAATATATGTTTAAAAAATTAAAATCAATATAGAAGCTATAGACTTAAACATTCTCTGGTAAAATAATTAGAATTTTATTCCCAAATATACTCAGCTGAATTTTCCTTTCTTTAATCCTTGTCCTTATTCATACTTTTATTCTTAGTCTTTCCTTCCTCCATTCTTATTCTAGAAGAAAACATAAATAACTGAGTTTATGTGAATCCACTGCACCCTGTAGCATTTCATGTCCTGTAATGATGTTACTAACTAATATGGACAGCTGAAGGACACTGAAGAAAAAGCTGTGAAGAGAGTCTTTATCAAATCCCAAGACATGGGTGAGAGCCAGAGCTGATGTTGTTGTACACAAGAGGCTTTAGATTAAACACAAGCAAGGCAGCTTCTGGAACTGGGTGCCACCTGAGACAAGCAACAGGGGAAGAAGCCATACCACCTGCCTCCACATGGAGCATCCCTCCATACAGGCACCTGAGAACTGGTGGGAAGCTTTGGGTACCAGCAGCAGTGGAGGTCCTGAAGCAGCTCCAAGCAACCCCGTGGGCAGCAGACAGGTGGCAAATGGGGGCGTGACCTGGAAAGGAAAAACCAGTCAGGTGTACTTGGTAAGCACAGCTGCAAACTGGTTTGTGAGCATCACTGAGGCAGACTTTCAGTTAGTGCCAGTGCAGAGAAGCAGACCAGGGTCACTGTGGTGTGAGTGGGTGTGCAATTGCACCCCATTTTGTAGTCCTCCAGTGGTGAGGCCCGATAGCATGTGTGCTTGAGAGCTCATCTCCTTTTACCAATAGTTGCTATTCATTTATTCCAAATTCTCCAATGACTTTCAGTCCCTGTGCAGTGCCCTGTGAAGCCCCTTTAGGATCTGACCCCAACTCACAGGCTTCACCTCCTACCATGTTCCCCACCATGTACTCCATTATCATGGAAGTTCAGTGCATAAGGGATTTCACCTTGTGTCTCTGCTGCATTTCATTACCTATCACAAGGTAGGGCTTCCAATAATTGTTTATTGAGTGTGTAGTGTAATGGTTAAGCATGGGTTTGGGAGCAAAACTGCTTACAATGCTTACTAGTTATGTGACCTTTGTATCTTTATCTATAAAATGGGAATAATGATGTTTGCCTCAGAATTGTTCCGAGGATCACATGAGTTAATATGTATAAAGCATGTAGGAGAGTGTGTTCTGTACAGCAGGCTCCATTTGAATGCTTATTAGTATTCAATCAGGTGTAACCATAACATAAAATAGGTACTTCTCTTATTTATTTATTTATTTATTTATTTATTTATTTATTTATTTATTTATTTATGAGAAAGAGAAAGCACGTGCAAGAGAATGGGGAGGGGCAGAGGGGGAGGGAGAGAGAATCCAAAGCAGACTCCACACTGAGTGTGGAGCCCAACATGGGGCTCGATCCGACGACTCTGAGATCATGACACCCCCTACCCCAACTGAACACAGGCTCCAGAGCATGTTCTGCATAGATATCTTTCTTCACCAGCAAGTGACATTCCGGGAGCCTGGATCCTGTCCCAGTTGACAGGGCTCCACTTAACCAAGTTGTCCACATCCTCGGCTTTCTTCATTTCTTAGCTAGAAGACGGCAGATGGGCATTCTCTCAGCCATGGTTGGCCGAGGGCATATGGCTACTGAGCTTGGCCCAGCACATCCCGATCCCACCAGTCCTACTGCAGCCTCCTCCACCAATCACTGCTACTCCTGGAGAATTCACCAACAACCAAGAATCGTGCCTCCATCTCTGCTTCCAAATGATCTCATAATATTTCTACCACATTTGTGCACACAGCAAAATACAGTAGACTCCAGGTTTGTACTGGCAGCAAAGCATCTCCCCTTCGTGGTGTTACAGCTGGCAGGACTGGAGAGGGTTATCCCTCACTACTGAGAACACCTGGCCCTCCAGAGAAATAAGCCCATGTTCCAGGGGTTCAGCCAGAATTACACAGTTAACAGTAGTAGGTGACACCTCTCTTCTTGGGTGATAAGGTGACACACTTTGCTCTTAAATACTAGGTCCTTACCCAGGAGCTTCAAATACATTAGATTACCCAGAATGAAGGTCTACACCATGGGGATGACACAGGTTTTCTGACAATCTCCTGAACCAATATGTAAAACTTCCCCAAACCCTGTTAAGGGGGCTTATCTGGCAACATAGTCATTTACCCTCCGGGTTCTCTCTGACCCCATTTATGCCAATTTTGGGGGGATGGGGGAGAGGATGCATACGTGTAGGCAGCCCAGGTCCATCTCCTTCGGGTGTATATCTTGTGCCTCACCCAAACATACACCCACTACTCAACTACAGGACCTTGTCAGAGTAGAGCTAGGATGTGTTAGGGTATCGTGTTTAGGAACCCAGAGTTTCCTGAAAATCTCTGTATTCAACAATCATCCTTCCCTGAAAGATTCCCTGAGGATCAGTACAATTCAGCAGCAGAGAAACCAGGAGCAGGACTTTGTGGTTAACTGGGCTCCTCACTCACAGTATAAAGGACTCTGACAAGATCTTCTGAGCTCTCCTCCCTCCTGCCTTCCTCCCTATCTGCATCTTAGGCTCTTGCCACACTTATAAAGACAATAATCTGAAGGACAGAGAGAGCCACCAGTGACCATATTGCCACAATATTGATGATCCACTTACATCCTCCAGTGACACCAGCACTTTGGAAACATGTCAGTTCCTGAAAACCAATGGCTTACTAGAGAATTGGGATCTCTAAGATCTTTTCTGGAAAGTCGAAGTTGATGGCATTTGTTCATTCACCAAACATAATTTTAGTCACCCACTATATGTCCAGCTACCATCTACACACTAGGATACACCTGCAATCAAGACAGACAATATACGTGATGTCACAGTGTCTACATTGTAGGTGAAAAGGGCATTAACTACATAAAAGCAAATGAGATAATTTCAGCTCAATCCAGTATTCAACACAAATGACTAAAGAACATTGGAATAGTATGTGACTGAGGGAGACTGGCCACTTTGGCTACACTGACCACAAAGGGCCACTCTATGAGGATGATGCTTGAGCTGAGGAGCTGGAGGTTGTCCTGAAATCATCCGCGGAAGATCAAGGTAAATGAAGAATGGCCCTGGGTGGAGGGAAGAGTTAAAATAAAGGCCTCGAGCTGAGAAGAAGCTTGGCACAACTGAAGGACAGAAAGCCTAGCGTCATAGAAGCACAACACACAGTGGGGGGGATGGTTGGACATGGGACTTGAGAAGTGAGATTGAGGCATCTTAGGAGTTCAAGAAGTATTGTGACCAAAAAATTAGACTTGTGGGGAGAAGTCCACCCAAATGGGAAACACCCGAAATATATTGGCATCACACACTAGTGCTAGGAACTGAGAAGTCCTTATGTGAGTCTCTTCATTTTGATATAGGTCACCGCCTGTGGCCTTGTGCCATGTGAGGGGACCTTGAACTTCATCACAGAGGGCTTCAAACAGCCCTGTAAAGTCCTGCCTTCCTCCCTGGACTCTTCTATATAAGCAGTCTGAACATGTCATGCGGAAGGTGATGGACTCTTGGTAGGGGAAGCCTGACCCCAATACCTTATTCATGCGTAGGTTATTGCCTGGGTAAGGGGTCATGGAACCCTGTGTCTTAACTTGAAAATGACCGGTATAAAGAGTGACGCATTTCCACTAAGAAATCTGCAGTCTGCTCAATTATCCCACCTAAGGGGAGGTGTCGGCTAGACATCTGCATGAACTCTACACCTTAACGGCTTCCCGCTCTCCAGCAGGCTCAGTCAATGTGTCTCAAAGTTAAGTAGATAATTTTAAAATCCATATTTTAAAAAGTTAGAGGAAAACTGTAAATAATAATGTTAATAATAATAATAATAAACTGAACCAATAAAGAAAAGTAAACGCATAGCATCTAAGCACTCTTTTCCTTCGCTGCCTTGGCTCTGCCCATCCTCTGTCCCCATGTCCTCTTCCTGACCACTCAAAGTAGGAATTTCTTCCCTGAGTACCTGCCATGTGAAGACAAATGTGGTCACACACAATCTCAGAGAATTGGGAATGCCCGGTCCTCACTCTGATGGGAGATATCTCCTGTATTATTATTTTCTTGAAATGTCTCTGAAGACGCAGAGACACCCCAATCACTGTGCAGTCTGGAGCACTCACCTGCCCCTCCCCCAACCTCTGGTGAGAGACACAGGGAGACAGAAAGGGTTTTAATAAGAACACAGTCAGATGATGCAGTGATGTCAAAGGGGAGTGGATTAAGAAAACGTCACTCGATTTGACAAAAATTTATTTCAGGCAGAATTTAATGGGAAACACTTTACGCTGAACCAGCTACATATTTTGTGGGGTGAGTCCAGAATGAAAATACAGTATCTCCAAGTTTTATTAAGGATTTCAAGACAGCAAACATTGCATAGATGACATGCCCATGAAGCTGGCCCTGAATCCAGGTCAGGCTTTGTTTGGGTCATAGGTGCCATTATAAACACCTACATCCTGCTTTTAAGCAACTGAGAAAAAAACAGAGAAACAAAAATCTGGATAACCACTGTTCAGAGTAGGAAGAGATGAACGTATTTAGGATGATCCATCCAATTTTGGAAGTACAGAACAGCTTTCATTTGGGCAAGGCAGGGAAGATTCCATGAGAAAGAAGCATCTGAATTAGAGTCTGAAGGATCAGCAGCAATGAACATGTGGCCAAAGCAGAAAAGATATTGCTAGAAGATGGGGCAAAAAATAAAACAAGTTTCCAAAGGGGTCAAGATTTCTGCCACAACAAGCCATTTTATCAAAATTAGGCTTTATTTATAGGTATAAACCATGTTTAAGAAGGAGAAAAGGATTTTATGTGTAAGGTAAAACTAATGTCGCCAGAGTTGGTTTAGGCTTGTTTTCCATTTCTCTAAAAATCTATTCTTGATCCACGATTCCTGTGGCATGTAGAGCTGGTGTCCAGGAGTCCTGGGCCCCTGGGCATCGGCCCCTATGGGGGAGTCAGGACTGGGGGTAGGGGGCGCCAGGGCCTTCCGACTTGAGCTGTGGGAAAAGATTTTCATCCCAAGGAAGGGAAATCAGAGAGAGAACGGGGAGGGTGGAGGAAAGAAGAATAAGTTGATAAGAAATTGAAGAAACAGAACAAGAAGAGGCTCACCTGTGCTTTTTAAAGTAGGAGTGCCTTACAAGCAGCAGGAGCAGGGTAACTATCACCACCAGACAGAGCAGTGTCAGCAGGACTGAGTTTCCACCTCCTTGGGCGTAAACCAAGGATGTCAGTCTACAAGGCTCTCCACGCCGCCACCACCATCAATGCTTCTCCTTCCTAGAATTTTCATCTGCATGTCCTGAAGACTTCATCTCAATTCCTTCTGAGTCTGTGTCCCCAATCTCCCACCCCATCTCTTACCCAAATCACCAGATCCTTCTTCCTTTTCTCTTTAGTACTCCAATCCCTTCCTTCCATTTCTTGAAATTTAACAGTGATCATTCTCTGCCCTTCTTTGTTTGGATCCTCCCGCCTCCATCATCTTGTGCCTAGTGTTCCCACCCATCTTCCAAGCACGTCCCTCAGCAGCCCCAGGACTGTTGCTTCCTGGCCAGACTCCAGCTCTTTCTCACCCCAGTGGATGATTATGTCATGGCCTCCCAGACTGCTGTGCTTCACTTGGCACGACAGGCCGGCTGCCTCCTGGGCCGCCACGTCCAGGGTCACTCGGAGATACCACGTCTCATCAGCATTAGGCAGGACATTGCCTTGCTGGGTGCCCCGCTGCTCCTGCTCACCCCGCATCCACATCACCCACACAGGCTTTGGGTGGAAGCCGGAGACGTGGCACACCAGGAGTAGACGGCCGGGACCGGGACTGGGGCCACTGGACACCCAAACCTCGGGCTTCACTGGAGAGAAGATGAGGAGACAAGGCACTTAGGGGCACCTGGGACCGAGCTCAGTGACTCAGTGGTCTTAGCAGTTGGAGTAATCACTTCTTTCTCTCATCTGAGGAACAGTCCTAAACCCACATATCCCACCCTCTAGCCTCTCAGTGTATGTTTCAAAGGGATGGTAAAGAGTGGAATATGAAGCTTAAAGCACTGGGAAAACTCACCTTGTCGTTCCAGTTCTGACTTCCCTGCTTCAAGGATTCCTGCCAGAAACCGAGGGCAGGTGTCGCTGAGAAGGGTCTGCATGATTTCCTTAATATCTAGGTAGTTGTTGAGCACCGCACAGACCTTCTGAGCCCGACTCCCAGCTCCTGGAGATGGCTGCCAGGAGTTTCCTTGCAAACTCAGAAAATCTGAGCCTTGATAAGCCCCATTCAAGAAGCTTCCCGAGGCCTTCCCAGCATGTTGCGTACAGCCAGCTGACACCTGGAGCTCGAAGGGGTCTGGGGGTGAACAGAAGCCATGTAGAAACAATTACAGGGAAGGAAAGTAAGCAGTCTAGGAGATTTGCTCTGGAATCACACAGCATGCTGGAGTTGGGTGGGGCAGGGGAGGGAATTTGTGGGAAGAAAATGTGAAGATAAGAACGTATTTAGAAATAATTGATGGGGAGGGGCTAGATGGGAAGGTGTTGGGAAGTTGGGGACCCGGCTGGAAGGTCTCACTTGGGAATGGTTAGGTACAGGCGGGCCTGGTAGACTCTCACGCCAGAGAAGGGAGGGCAGAATCCTGGCTGGAGAGGCCATGTCTGGGGCCAGGGGTGGTGGGCAGAAGATCACAGGGAGACACTATTGCAGGGAGCCAGAACACGAAGGTGTATATGGCAGTGTGGAGGGATGTGTCCTTGCCAGCCCATCTGTGTCTAGGATGGGTGGGTGGGTGGAGTGGGGACAGTGATGAATCGTGAGGCAGGAGAGAGAGCAGGAGCCCGAGGGGGACAGGGAATAGTCCAGGAAGGCTGGGTGAGGTCAGAGCCCCTTCGGAAGCAGATTGGAGCCTTCAGGCAGAGATTGGCGTGGAGCAAGGAACTCACATTCAAACTGAAACTGGTGCGCAAAGGCCTGCACCTCGATGGTGAAACCATGGAAGTAGAGTAGGAACAGATTTTGCAGGTTCTTCAGCTCCTCGGAGCTGAAGTTGCCCTGGGACCAGGGCCGCAGGAAGGTCATGGTGCCCAGGACCTTGTCCCAGCCTTGAGTCTGCAGATCGCCCAGCCAGCCCGATACCTGCGAGGACGCCCAACTGCTGTTGGCAAAGGAGGAGGTCTGGAGGATGCGGAAGGAGAGGGGCTCTTCTGTGGCTGGATCAGGGGGTCCTGGGACCTGGGGTGCTGAGAAGCCAGGCCACATGGAGAGAGTACGTGAGCATGGGCGAGGAACCATGGAGACAGTTACACAGACTGCACACATTCCCGTAGCCCACCCTGCTCCCTGGGCCCGCTTCCTCTCCCCAAACCTAGAAACAGAAAATGAACTGTGGCAAGATGTTTTGCCTGGAGCCAGCCTGGCATGCAGACTCCAAGGGCATCCTATGGGAGTAGTACTCCCTCCTGCAGGTCCTCCCAGAACCTCACCCCTCTGCACCCAGCATCAGAAGTCTTCCCAGGGCTTGTCCTACCGTCTAGACTTGTTCCATGCTGGAGATATCCTTCGAAGAGCAGCAGCAACAGGAGCAGCATTGCGGCTCAGTCAGATGAAGGATGCCTCAACAGGACTCAGATCACTGCTCTCCAAACCCTCCTGCTCTCATCAAACTCCCCCTGCTGCAGACAGGCAGACCTCCCTCTCTGCCCACTTCCCTGTCAGAGAAACCCTCCTGCCTCCTCAGGGCAGCCCCACAGGGCTCTCACTTCCCCTCCCTCTCTACCACTCTCTAGCTTCCACATTGTCTCCCTGTACCCCCTGACTGCCCCTATGCACACCCTCTGTCAGAGGGGTCCTGGCTTCAGTCTGGGCCAGCTGGAAAACGGAGATCCTTCTGGCCTTGGAGGAATCAGGTCCACATTCGGGTTCTCAGTGTCCTCTTCTTTAAAGAGAGGAGATGGAAGGTGCACGCCATGGCGCCCATGGCCTTTCCAGCATTCCCTCGTCCTGCTGCTGCAGCTCTTTCTCCCTCTCTGTGGTCCACCCCCAACCTCACCATCTACTTATCCCAGTTTTTCCCTCTTGAGACTGCTTTCCCCCCTCTCACTCCCCTGCCTTCTCTCCTTTCCCTCACCCCCTCTGTCTCTTCATTCTGTTCCTCTCAAGCCAGTGTCAGAAGACACGGGGCATCTGGGGAGCAGCTGTACCCGCACCATGACAAGGAGCATCCGTAGCAATACAGGAGGCCCAATAATCTAAGAAAAGTCCCTCGTGCCCAGCTTCAGCCATCAGACCACCTGCCACTGTTGAAGGGGTCCGAGGGTGGGCTTGCCCTGGCAGTGGGGAGACAGGTAATTCTCACTCGAGTGGAATGAGTGGGTCTGGAGGGAACACACAGGGGCCTTGAACCCCCCACCCCAATTAGTCTAGAAATCCATGGACAAGCCTCACTCTGGGTGTGAAGGGTGCTCAGCTCATGGTCTGGGAGCACTGGTGCCCCTGGCTGGTGTCTCACCCAGAGGAGTTCCACTGGAGCAGGGAAGGAATGCTGGTGGCCTGGCGTGTTGCTGGGAGACTTAATTACCATGTGGAGTCTTTATTTTTCTTCCCCTCATGGATGCTGGCCGGTGCAGACTGAAGCCAGCTGGAATACTGCTGCTTTGTTTGGTTTTCCTGGATTCATCCAACTGACATTGCATCAGAACCCACCTGCTGCCAAGACATTTGCCAGGCACAAAGATGTCAAAGATAGAAGTCCCTCAGGGAAAACAAAACCTAAACCTAAAACCAACCTAAAACCTCGACTTCTCCTATAGAGAAGACTCACACAATAGTGACCAATTATTAGAAAAGGCCCACACCCCCTCTTGTCTTGGTACTATTTCTGAATTCTAGGGGTAAAGAAAAATCTTACAAAGTTTGAGACAAAATGCTACTTTCAAAGAAGAATGGCACTGGCTTCAGATACATCACATGTAAGGCTGTGGGGAAATACTTCACAATTCTGATCTTATCATCCCAAAGTTTTTTATTCAGGAAAGTTATAATTCTCTGATAAGGCCAAAATTAATCTATATTTGAACACTCAAAACCTTAAAGAATACGCCACATAGTCTTTTCATGAAACCAGTTGTCTGAGTAAAACCAAAAATTAACCTGAAGGAAACACCCAAGAAATGATGTAAGAAATACCAGTATCAAAGTACGTTAAAAAGATATAGTTAACTTTAAATAATTGTTTAAAATGTACTTGTATAATTTAACACATTTGTTTAATATTTCAGAAAAAAAGAGTTAATAATTGAATAATCACATTCTATATTACCTCACCAAAACCTGGGGGGGGGGGGGGCGGGAGATGAGAAGAAAGACAGAAATAGGCTTATTTCAAATCATCTCTTACTGACCAAGAACACAATGCAAATGGAGTCAGGAAAATTGGTTAAATCATGATGTTTATAGAAATCTAGATTACATCGAGGTGGCAGAGAACATAAACTTTTAGTTCCTATTTCCAAAACACTTAAAATGTTTAAAAATATATGTTACAAAAAGACACGTAAATCCATTCTCATGCCAGAAAATGGCGAAAAGATCCAATTTCGAAAGAGAAGTTTTAAAGTCCTTCAAAAAGAAGGCAAGTGAAATGGGTTCAACCTGCCAAGCACAAGACACATACTGGAGAAACACCACACGCACAGAAGTGTGCGTCTGCAAAATGCAGTGACATACACGGGACTGGATAATATTCAATAGAGAGTCACTGACACTGGCCTATTGAGCTGCTGGCCGCAGGAGCTCTTGGGTTTAGGACAGTGACCCGGGGTCCACTCTCTTAGCAGAGCCACATGTCTGGGTGGAGGTCAATGGGGTGTATTCTGAGTACCAGCCTCCTAGTTCTACAGAAAGTCAGGTGGATTTGAAAAATTTACTTTAAATTTTATCTTAAAAAATAAAAGCATAAGATCCTACATATCTTTGCTAGATAGTAATGAAGAGAGTATTTGCCTTACCACACAGTAGAGCATATAGAAAGTTAATGTTAAGATGGATGAACAGAAACGTGTTCCATGAGACAAGTGGGTACTGAGGTTTGGGCGCCAAAGGCAGAAAGGAGACAAGACAGCAATAGTTAACTGGTAAACCCCTACGATGTGGGCCACACTGAAGAACTGTCTTGTTTTTCCAGTAAGGGAAGGATTTTGAATGTGACAGTGATGTGGTTAAATGGTATTTAGGAAAATTCCCTAAACCCCAGTGAGAGTCACAGGAGAGTGTATCAAAGCATAATGTCACCAAGATGGCGGAGGGTGTTAGTGACGTGAAAGAAGGCAGGAACAGTGAGGGTGGAGAGGGGTGGAATGATAGAGATAGCATGGGGTTGACCAGGATCAACCAAACAAGGAAGTGTGATCAGGAGGAGATAGATGTTGCCATTCACAGAGACAGACAACACAAGTTTGCAATGGATGGTACTGAGGTGCACAGTTCGGGCTGGGTCATATTGAGACTGAGACTCCAGGAGGAGGTATCGAGGTGGGGGGGGTTGTTGCCCAGGGGTGTTATGGATTTCACAGAACCCACCACACATGTGATGTCATAGCTGGAAGTGTAGATGTCTACAAATCCGTCCCCTTTCAAATTACACTTGTAAGTTAAATGTAATAAGTCTTACATCTGTATCTTAGAAAATCTTTGAGTCTCTTGAAGTTTGGTCATTTATTTGTTCTTTCTTTCATTCATTAAATAAATATTGATCAGACATTTAAGTATATGCCAGGCTTTTGTCCAGGGGCTGAGAATATAACAGTAGAGCAAATTAAGAGTAGGGAAGGAGGCTATAAACTCCTTGTCCTGGTAGAGTTTAGTGTGAATAAAAAGACTCATACACATGAACATATATATGAATTCTACTTCCAATTGATTGGAATGACATATGTCAAACACCCATGTTACAAGTAACTGTACTAATCTGAGGAATTTTAGGATCATTTACAAAATAAAATAAAGCAAAAATAAGTAAGGGATAAAACAGTTGCCCTATTCCACAAGAAATCAGTTATATGGGTAAAAAACTTGGAGGTTACTGAATCCATAAGTCATTGTAATGAACTGAGCAAAACAGAAATCAATTCCTGATAGCAACCCAACAACAATGCACAAAACCATTAAGGATATTCCTTTTAAATTGAAAGCATGCAGAAAATAAATTCCACAAGAAAAATATCTAACATTAATTTTAATTTTTTGCTACATAAAATGGTATAATTATTTCCGCCTTGGTTGACACAATTTCCTTATTGCATAACCACAATTTTTTACTAAAACAAAACAAAACAAAAAATACCAAAAACTTACCATTTGTGGCCAGGTCTCTTTTGAGAAGAAATTTCCCCTCCTACACTCTGTCTGTCCTGCTAACTCCCAGATCCCTTTTGTAAACTTTCTTGCCCAAACTGAAAGATTCCCTGGAAACCCATCACGAGTTGTGGCTTTAGACAAATTAATCTTCCTAAGAAAGAAAATGGTTAGGGGGTGGGGATTGGGATCACCTAGAATTGATTTAAAGTTGTAATCACATTTTGGAACACATTTGTGTAAATGTAAGGAAATGTTCAATCTTCTACTCCTAGAAATTCTATAATCATCTGATGACCTTCCTGTTTTTCCTGCAAAAAAATCTGATTTACAACTTTAATGATTTTGGAATAAACAATACGAACCTAACAAACTGGTAACAGAAAGCATAAAATAGCCTCGATTCTTACTACATCTACAGTTGGTAGCCAGTTTTGTGTTAAAATCTGATCTTTCACCCTGAAGGTGTTGCCCTTCCATCCCAGCCTCAGGAGGAAGGTCTACAGGAGAGCAGACTGCCCTAGACACGCACTTAACTAAGCTTTTCCTGAGCCTTCTTCATCTACAAGGTATCAGCAAATGCTTAATCTTCCAACTGCACACAGCTCCTACCAATGGCTAATTTCCAGGAGGTTTGTAGCTCTTTTCCTTCCTGATCTAATTCTAAAGCCTAGTGACATTTTCTACCTAAGTCTCATTCTTTCTCAAAGAGATTTCCCTAGATAACAATTCCATTCATGTGAAGAGAGGAAGCCAACATTGTCTTGGATAACTGCAGTAAAAGGACATGGAAAGGATCCTGGCAACATTAATCCACACGGCTCAGATCATGGCCCCTTCTCACGGTGCTTTTCCTTCAGGTCCCCCAAGAGCACGATGGTGAGGTTCCATGACCTCACCAATGTGTCCATGTAGCTCCCACATTTTGAAAACCTGTGTGCAAGCTCCTCAGCCCCGTCGCCCTCAGTCACGGCCTGTCATGTGCCAGGACAGTGGTGGCTATTGCTCTGAAGTACAGTACACTCTGAGGCCCTCACAGTGCTTCATTCAAATGAGAATCCTTGTCTTTCTCCACACTTTTAGTTGCATTTTATTTATGTAGCTTAAGAAGTTTTCAGCTATGCTAACCACATCTTACGGCAATGCTGTCTAGTAGAACTATCTGCATGATGGAAATATTCTATTCTGTACTGCCTAGTACATATTTAATTTAATTTAATTTAATTTTGGAAAGTGCAGTTTTAGTGTCTAATGTACAAGTAATAATTTGCAGTTTTTATCTACATCTCTATGGCTTTCTATGATTCAAATGCATCCAGCCCACAGATCAACCAGACCTGCCCCTCACATCTGAAATCCTGAAGACTGATGCTGTTCAACCCAAACTGCAGCCCCTGACAGCTGGACATGGGTGTACTTCCTTTAGGGTGTCTGCAGGATTCACCACCACATCCTACACTACCAACTTCATGATATTTTATATTCGATGGCTAATGATGACTAGTTCTTCATCCCCTGCTCTATTGGTCCAGCAGAGTAGAAGATGGAGCAGACATTGGGGAAGGCTGGTGTCTCTCCAGCCAGGAGACTTGACACTTGTCAGGTTCATGAACACTTCCAATGACAAAATATTTGAATAACAGGTTTAATACTGAATTTCAGCCTGTGTATTTTTTTATTCCAATTAATGAAACATGTTGTCATTCTATTTCCAATTTAAATTTTTCTTTTATTGCTCATACTCCAGGAATTTTTTTTTAAGTTGTTCTTAGTTTCTGTCCTAGAGCGTATATGCTCTCAGAGCAAGTGTTATTTCATGAGGCACACACTTGTGTAGGTCATCTTATCAGTTAATAGACTTTAGGAACTCTGAACTCTGGACTTCTTAGGTTTTTCTTAGGACTTTACTAGGACTTTTTTTTTAATGTTTTATTTCAGAATAATTCCAGATTTAATGAAAAGGTGCAAAGATGGTATGGAGCATTCTTAGATATCTTTTACCTGGTTTTCCCTAAAATTAACATCTTACATAGCTATGGTAAATTTACTGAAACTAAGAAATTAACATTAATATAATTATCATGAACAAAAGGGCAGATTTACTCAGATTTCACCAGGTTTTCTACTAATTTCGATTTTCTGTTCAAAGTTTCAGTCCAGGGAACTCTGCTACCTTCACTGTCATGTCTGTTTTCTCAGTCTTGTCTTGTTTCCCTGACCTTGATTTGGAAGAGTACTGGACAGATTTTGTAGAATTTCCCTCACTTTGGGGATGTCTGATGTTTTTCTTGTGACCAGTTTGGGTTGTGGGTTTGAAGGAAGAATACCATGGAGGCGGCCTGCCCTTCTCTTCACACCATCTTAGGTGCATGTGCTATCAATATGATTTGTGACTGGTAACTCTCACCTTGATCATTTGGCTAAGGTCATCTGCCAGGTTTTTCCAGTGTAAAGTTACTCTTTTACCTATCCACACTCTGTCCATTGGAAGTGAGTCCAGCCCACACTTGAGGGCAGGTAATCAAGCCCTACCTCCTGGAAAGGAAAGATTTACAAAGATAATTTTTAATTCTTCTGGAAGGAAGATGCATCCCTTTTCTCCCATTTAAAATTTTATTCATCATTTATTATATTTGTGGAGCTTGTGCATATTTATTTTATACTTTGGGTTTTACTAGGATTTTTAAGACCTACTATCACCTCCATGCTTACCCATGCAGTGACCATTCTTGTCTCTGTTATCCATTGTCTTAACTTTTCTTTGTAAACGAGCTCCCCAATTTGAGAGCAATTAAAACTCTGAAACTGTCTTTATCCCTACTGTAATATTATATGAAAAGTGTTGTAAGTTCTTCTTTTCCCCAAGAGTCACTTTAAAAAAAAAAAAAAGAATTGAAACAAGAGTATTATTAGGCCATCTTGCTCTATGTGGATGTAACATAAACAAATTGCACAATTCTGGGAGTTACAGCAATGAGAACAACTACATTACATTCCTCAAGGGGTTATTGTAAAGATGAAGCAAGGAATGTGAAAAAAAAGCACACACAAAACACTTAAAAATTATTAGGACTGGGGCGCCTGTGTGACTCAGTTGGTTAAGTCCCTGACTCTTGGTTTGGGCTCAGGTCATGATCTCGGGGTCATAAGATGCATCTCCACATCAGGCTTCCTGCCCAGTGGGGAGTCTGTTTGAGATTCTCTCTCTCTCTCCTTCTGCCTCTCCCCCTTAAAATAAAATAAATAAATAAAATCTTTTAAAAATAGTATTAAGACCATCATCATCATCATCATCACCACCATCATCATCATCACCATCACCACCACCACCACCATCATCATCATCACTGATGATCTCTGCAGCTTGAGAAAACAATAATGTCTCCCTGGAATGTGCTAATGTCATGGATTGATCAGTAGTTTCCATCTGCCTCCCCAATTACTAAGTCTTTGTACTTTCAAGGTCATTTTCCTAACCAATTTTATTGACTTCTAAAATAACACTGGTGATGATGAGTTACATTGTTTATGGAAAATTATCCTGCTGAGAATAGCTGGTAAAACTAGATTTTGAAAAATATCATCTATTTAAAGACATCTGAGAACTCTCAACACAGTGAGAAATGGAAAGTCCATGAAGTTCTGAGAGTTGAAAGGCAGAATTTGGGACCATTTTTTCTCTGACAGGTGCCTGCCAATCCCAAGAGTGGTAACAGAGAAGCCCAGAAGCTGAGCAGAAACTTCCACAGAGTCAGGGGGCTTAAGGAGACAAACACTGGGATTTGGGGTCTAATTGGAAGGGAAGTCCTGGTAAACAGCAGAGGCTCTAGTTTGAGACCCTAAAAGCTTACATTCTAAAGCCCTCTACTCTGGAGTACAAGTGAATCAGAAATAGAAAAAAATAGAGCAAACTTCATAGAGATTGAAATCCACACTTGAATAATTGCACTTCCTGGTTCAAATAGGGTCAACTGATACTGCTAGTTCCCAACACTAACTGCCAAGTTGAGCACTGCAAAGGACAAATAAATAAAATAAATGTTTATTGTGTGAAATTAATTTAACTCTGAATTTAATTAAAATGTTAACTTTACTCTGCGAAATAAATTAAAATATACAGCAACTGTAGCATGTAAGTCAGGAGAAGGATAGATGCAGTTAAAGTGTTTTGGGGTCATTGCCTAGTATGAAGTGGTAAAATACTAACTTATAATACATTTGATAAGCTTTGGATGAATGTAAATGTTTCTTGAATTACTAATAAGAATTATAAAAACCATGAAACTAGCAAGCTTACATGGGGAGAGGATATAATTAAAAAACACTTAATCCAAAAAGTGGGCAGGGAGTCAGGGAGGGGAAAAAATATAAAAGGCACTTCCCTAATCTGGGGAATGAAACAAACATTCGTGTCCTAGAGGTAGAGAGGAACCCTCCCAAGATCAAGGAAAACAGGCCAACACCCCAGCATGTAATAGTAAAACTCGCAAATCTTAGCACCAAGGAAACCATCTTAAGGGCAGTTAGGGGAAAGAGATTCCTTATGTACAGAGGGAGGAACATCCGAATAATGTCAGACCTATCCACAGAGACCTGGCAAGCCAGAAAGGGCTGGCAAGACTTATTCAGGGTACTAAATGAGAAGATCATGCATCCAGGAATACTTTATCCGGCAAGGCTGTCATTTAGAATGGATGGAGAGATGCAGAGCTTCCACGACTGGCAGAAACTGAAAGAATATGTGACCACTAAGCTGGCCCTGCAAGAAATATTAGGGGGGATTCTATAAAAGGAGAAAGACCCCCAAGAGTGATATAGAACAGAAATTTACAGAGACAATCTATAGAAACAAGGTCTTCACAGGCAACATGATGACAATTAATTCATATCTTTCAATAATCACTCTCAACATGAATGGCCTAAATGCTCCCATAAAATGGCACAGGGTTGCAGATCAGATAAAAAGATAGGACCCATCCATATGCTGTCTATAAGAGACTCATTTTGAACCTAAACATACATCCAGACTGAAAGTGAAGGGATGGAGATCCATCTTCCATGCCAATAGACCTCAAAAGAAAGCTGGGGTAGCAATTCTGGTATCAGACAAATTAGATTTTAAGCTAAAGACTGTAGTTAGAGACACAGAAGGACACTAAGTCATTCTTAAAGGTTCTATCCAACAAGAAGATCTAACAATTGTACGTATCTATGCCCCCAACATGGGAGCAGCCATCTACATAAGCCAACTGTTAACCAAAATAAAGAATCATATTGATAACAATACATTAATTGTAGGAGACCTCAATACTCCACTCTCAGCAATAGACAGATCATCTAAGCAGAAAATCAACAAAGAAACAAGAGCTTTGAATGACACACTGGACCAGATGGACCTCATAGATATATACAGAACATTCCACCCTAAAACAATAAAATACTCATTTTTCTCAAGCACACATGGAACTTGCTCCAGAATAGACCACATACTGGGTCACAAATCAGGTCTCAACCAATACCAAAAGATTGAGATTATTCCCTGCATATTCTCAGACCACAATGCTTTAAAACTGGAACTCAATCACAAGAAAATTTTGGAAGAAATTCAAACACTTGGAAACTAAAGACCACTATGCTCAAGAATGTTTAGGTCAACCAGGAAATCAAAGAAGAACTTAAAAATTCATGGAAATCAATGAGAACAAAAACGCATCAGTCCAAAACCTATGGAATACTGCAAAGGCGGTCCTAAGGGGGAAATACATAGCCATCCAAGCCTCACTCAAAAATAGAAAAATCCCGAATTCACCAACCAGCTCTACACCTCAAAGAACTAGACAAAAAGCAACAAATGATGCCTAAGCCATGCATTAGAAGAGAAATGATTAAGATTAGAGCAGAGATCAATGAATTAGAAATCAGAAACACAGTAGATCAGATCAACGAAACTAGAAGCTGGTTCTTGAAAGAATTAATAAGATCGATAAACCACTGGCCAGACTTATCCAAAAGAAAAAGAAAGGACCCAAATTAATAAAATTATGAATGAAAGGGGAGAGATCATGACTAACACCAAGGAAATAGAAACAATTATTAGAAATTATTATCGACAACTATATGCCAATAAATTGAGCAACCTGGAAGAAATGGATGCCTTCCAGGAAACTTATAAACTCCCAAGACTGAAACAGGAAGAAATTGACAACCTGAACAGGCCAATAACCAGTAACGAGATTGAAGCAGTGATCAAAAACCTCCCAAAAAACAAGAGTCCAGGGCCTGATGGATCCCTGGGGAATTCTACCAAACATTCAAAGAAGAAATAATATCTATTCTCCTGAAGCTGTTTCAAAAAATAGAAACAGAAGGAAAGCTTCCAGACTCATTCTGTGAGGCCAGCATTATCGTAATCCCCAAACCAGGCAAAGACCCCATCAAAAAGAATTTCAGACTGATATCCCTGATGATATCCCACAATACGTTAAAATGACACAAAAATAGCTCAATGCCGTGGGTACAGAGTGAAGTTGGTCTCTGCGTGACACCAGACAAGGGAGGGTCACTTCCACTGTAGCCGTAAGGAAGGCTTCCTGGAGGAAGAAGCATCTCTCTGTGCCTCAAGGGTTAGAAAGTCATCCAGGCAGAGACAGAGACATTATGTTAAACATGCTCAGCATCCCTGCGAATACAACAATTGCAGCTTAATTATAGTTAGCTTACTTTGACAAATGACATTTCAGCAGAAGCAGAACAAAAAAAGTTTTAAAATAGGAAACCAAAGGATTGTCACCAGCAAGTTGTATACTATATTTCATTTATTCTAAGACACATTCTTTTCCACATCTTATGTGTAGGAGATCAGGGCGAATTGTACTATTGATACCATCTCATAAAAAATTGATGGTTTTCTATTATTATTCTGCTAGTTATGAGTAGTGATTTATCTTACATCCTATGGGAACTCTGATGTGATCAAATAGGAGGATTATTTGATGAAATATGATGCAATCGACCCCCCAGGGCTGATGATTGAGCTTCTGGGCTTCTGGGTGCTTATTCCAAATGGAAGAGAAGTCATGTCAAGGGTTCATGAGATACTCTGATATGACCTGTGAAGAACACAAGCAAAAAATATTTCTACAGAATAGAAACTCATGCTCCCATGTTCACAGTTACATTATTCACAAATAGCCAAAACATGGAATCACCGCAGGTGTCCATCGACAGATGAATGATAAACGTGTCATGTTCGTGCAATGGAATATCATTACTCAGCCTTGAGAAGAAAGGAGATTGTGACACGTGGGGCCACATGGATGAACCTTGAAGACCTTGTGCTGAGAGAAATAAGCCGGTCACAAAAGGACAACTCCTAAAAGTTTCAATTATATGAGGTCCCCAGAATCATCAAATTTCTAGAGACAGAGCATAGAATGGTGGGTGCTGGGGCCTGGGGAGCAGGGACTGTGGAGGTATTGTTCAATGTGTATAGAGTTTTAGTTTTCCAAGACAAAAATAGCTCTAGAAATTGGTTGCACAAGAATGTGGGTGTACTTCATACTTCTAGGCTGTGCATTTGGAGATGGTGAAGACCATAGGTTTTATGTTTTATGAGGGTAGGTTTACCATAATTTAAGCAATAGATTTACATAAAGAAGATGGGATTGGGAAGAAAGGGGAGAGTCTGGCGGAAAGACTGAGGCTAATGTGATGTAAATTGATAAAATGGTAGAAAGAGTAGATGCATAGACAAAGAAGAAAGATTAAAAATAAAAACTCACCAGTGCTTCAAAAACCAAAACAGAAGACCTATCAAAAGGATCAAGAAGGGCACTATTATTGCCAAAAATATCAAGCCGATGGAGATGGGGTTTCCTGGAAATTGGGGAAGGACACAAGATGTCGCTTCAAAACCCATTCTCTGATTCTTCTGGCCTTCCTTTGCCTACCTGATGGTCACATGCTGCTGATGTATGCTACCTCTGTCCCTCCCCCAACTCTGGCCCTTCCTCCCCACCTCCCCTCTCCCTTTCTCCCCTTTATTCCCTCCTTCTCCCCCTTCCATTCCTCCCTCCCTCTCCCTTCCCTCCATCCCTCCTCTCCTCCCTCCCCCCACCCTCCTCTCTTCGGTGAAGCCCCACTTGTGGCCAGTGCCTCCCTCTATGCTTGAGGACCATCTCCCCCATGCCTAGCCGGGTCCCAGCTCTTTCTCACCCCAGTAGAGGACCATGTCCTGGCCCCTAGACTGCTGTGTCTCACTCGGCACAACAGACCAGCCGCCTCCTGGGCTGCCACGTCCAGGGTTACTCGGAGATACCATGTCCCATCAGCATAGGGCAGGATGTCACCTCTCTGGGTGTCCCGCTGCTCCTGCTCACCCCGCATCCACATCACCCACACAGGCTTTGGGTAGAAGCCGGAGACGTGGCACACCAACAGCAGATGGCCAGGACCCGGACTGGGACCAGTGGACAGCCAGGCCTCAGGCTTCACTGGGGCAGGAAGGAGCAGGGAGAGTGTCAGATTATGACTCCACTCTAGAGCACAGGGATTTGGAAACTTACAAGTTTGGACAGTGACCCTTTCTCTTCCTTTGGAAACCAAATTATTGATTAAGCCCCTCTCTTCTTAGGTACTTCCTCCTCTTGAATTTAAGGAAAGTGGTGAGAAGTGAAACGGAAAAGCCTTAGGGGGGGACAGGACTAACCTTGTCTCTGCAGTTCTGCCTTCCCTGCCTCGAGGACGCCCAGGAGATACCGAGGGCATGTTTCAAAGAGGAGCTTCTCCCCGATATCCCGGATGCCTTTGTACTGACTGATGAGCTCACAGATGCACTGCGCCCTGCTTCCGCCCTCTGGGGTGGGCACACAGGAGTAATTCTTGAGGCTCAGAAAGTCCAGTCCCCCTAAAGCTCCCCGCAAGAAGTGCACGGTGCCCCCCCTGGGATACAGCTTACAGCCTGCTATGCCCTGGATCTCAAAGGGGTCTGGATAGAAGGAAAATGGACAGTTAGTAAGAAGCAAACAAGAAAGAGATGAGGGAAGAACCTGGGATTTGGGATTTGGGTGATGCAAAAGGTCTGAGGTGTGAAATGATGAGCCAAACTCTTATTTACAGCAATCAGAGATTTTTCAGAAAGCTGAGAACCAGGGAGAGGCATGCATATCACTAATGGTAGAGAAGCAGTTGCAATGACGTATGTGGGGAGAGGGGAGAGGGGGGCAGAGTATGAAGGTTGGGGGCCAGCCATCCAGGGTGAATAAGAGGAGTGCATTGGGAAGAGGGCCAGGCAGGAGGCTCCAAGAGGGGGATTGCAGGAGGAGGTCACTCAGGCATCGGGGAAGAGAAGTGGGGCTTCTTGCTTAGGGTTTGAGAGAAGCAAGTTATACACGAGCCAACCAGGAGATGTTACAATGGGGCACCTTCACCTGTCAGAGGAGAGTGCGGGCAGCAGGGAGAACCTGGAATGCTCTGTGGGGGTGCGGAGTCAGAGGGTGCAACTGCTCCAGAGAAGTGTATGTGTGCAGCTGGGTAATGCAGGAAGGAGGGGCAAAGATCAGAAGGTATAGTAGCCTGAAGCAGGAGAGAGAAATTCAGCAAGAGCCTCCCTAGATCAGAGGATAGGACTCACATTCCATCTGGAACTCAGAGGCATGATCCTGCACTTCTAGGACGAACCCACTAAGGTAGACCTGGATGAGCTCCTCCAGCTCATTCACCTCTTCATCACTGAAGTTCCGCTTGGACCAGGGCTTCAGGAAAACCGCCCTGTTGGCAGCGCTGTCCCAGCCATGAATCTGCACATCGCCCAACCATCCCGAGCCCCGGGTCTGAGCCCAGCTGCTGTTGATAAAGGACGAGATCTGGATGGCTTGGTAGGAGGTGGGCCCCTGAAAGGCTGTGGGTAATGGGAGGATAAAAAAAGTGAGGAGAAAGGGAGAAGCAGGGAACAATAAGAGAATGAACATTGGAAAGATCTAGAGAAAAGGAACCCAGAGTCTGAAGAGCAACAGAGAGCCCGAGACATTTGTCCCCAGGGCCTCAGGCCACCTCCCCACCTCTGGAGGGTGGTGGGGAGTGTTGGGGAAGCCTGAGCCTCCGTGGCTTTATCTGGACCCTGTCCCCATGCTGGTGTGGCCAGTCGTCCACCTTCCTCACCACCACCGCCTGGGCAGAGAACCTTGGGCAACACCAGCAGCAGAAGCAGCATCTCCCCAGAGACTCTCAGAGCCGCTGCTGGTCTCAGGCTTCAGCAGCTCCATTCAGAGCTCGACAGTGACTTCCTCTCTCTTGCAGCTGGGAAATCTCCAGGTCTGAGATTTGGAGTTTGAGAGAAGCAAGTATACACAAACCAACCAGCAGAGGAGAGTTGCACCTCCCACAGCCCTGGGCCTCCCACTCGCCTCTCATTTCCACTCCAGCCCGACTCCAGCATTTATTTTCTTATCTGCCCGGCTTCCAGCTGCTTCCCTGTCTTCAGTTCCCTTCTTACTTACTACCTTGCAAGAGCCCCCGTGTGATTTTGAAGGGTCATGTCGCCTCCCCAGTCGCGTACTTCCACAATGCTAAAGAAGAGGATGATGCTGGACATCTCCTCCAGCTTGCTGTATCTAGAAGGACGCTTTGGGTTTGTCCATGCAGCTCGACCTTCTCCCTGCCTCCCTGCTCTGGCCCTCCATCGTCACCACTCCCAGTGTCCTCAGTGGCTCCTGTTGCTCATCTCACGCCCTTTGTCTCATCCCTCTAACCCACATTCTCATTTTGGGGGAGGGGGTGTATGTTGACCATCACTTACACCAAGAATTGCAAACCCCACCTGGCTTGTAGTGCTACAGATCCAAATCCCAGAATCAAATATGATAAATACTGCCATGTACAATGCAAGCAAATTTATCTTATACCACAGCCATTTTTTGAGGGTAAAAATAGTATTTTCTACTGGCATATGATCTTTTCAGTAGCTCTTGAGCTTTGGAGCTTGGAGTAACACATCTTCTTGAGGACAGAACCTGGGAGTCCGGCAAAGGTAGCTTCTTGTAGAAGGTTCACAAGCAATAGAGCCTCTTCCTCCTTTTGCAACATCCCCAACCTCGATCTACATTTTGGCCTTACTGATACCAAATAAAAGGTTACTAGGTGAACAAGGAGCTTGTCACTTTTCCCCAAAAGTTCAGAGGTGTTTGTCCTAAGATGCCATCCCCTGTCTTCTCCGTGAATGCCCTTGGCACATTGCAACAATATATTGAGCACTGTTGAGTGAAATATTCAGACTCTAATCAATGTTAGCTGTAAAGGTAATCCTTGGATTTTCTCCAATCAGGAAAAAAATGACAAGTTTGCATAGATCTACATATCATCTAGCAGGAACGTGGTAGTAAAACATTCCAAGCTTGGGGGCTTTCACAAACTGATCGATTTACATAGATAAAAAATGCAAAATGAAGATTGTAACGATCTCTATGCCTGGAAATAAATGGCTCATGGTATTAAGAGTGGCCTTTATTCAAGCCTGATTGTGAAGTCCAAAGTGCAAAGTATATGAGTCAGGACAATATTCCTGGAATCCGATACCTCACATAAGCTAATTCACTTTTTGGGTCACAGCCAAATGACAGCAGAGATTTAAACATTACTTGCCATTGACATTGTCTTTTTTTTTTCTCTCTCTCTGTAAGCCTTCAGTTTGAGGTAGAATACCCAAGACTCTGTTGGGTGTGCTGTCAATTCGCTGGCATGCACAAATGTGAAAAACTTAGTGGTGTGCAAGCATAATTAGTAGATTAATTCTCCCACAGGACAAACATCCAGGGAGAGCACTGTGGCAGCACGGGAAGGCAGTGAGCTGGGCTGGGAGAGGATGTCCTTGCCTCAACATGAGCACGCACGGTGTCCTGGTGCACACTCAAGGACAGACTGAGAACTGCAGCCTCGTTTCAGGGCCAGGCACCGGACAGGTGCTCCTGCCCCCCAGACCCCATACACTATCACTATCACCACCACCACCCCTGCTCGATGCAAACCAGACCTAAGGCATTCATGCAAGAGGCACACCCAGAGCTTGGTTGTGACACACCTACTCCACACTCAGGCTATAAAGTCTCCTCTCCCAAATGGCCCATGCCTCCAAAACAAAGCCTGAGTGGACACAAATCTCTCGACGCCCAGTTTACTCCAATCAAGAAGCTCAGAAGACAGGGTCCTGCCTTTTACTGGTGAAAAGGAGAGAGAACAGGATTAATAGGTAAAAACGTACCTCTGATTCCTCCAAGATCCCAAAATTAGAAATACAACAAATAACCCTGAAATTCTACCCCAAAAGCAAAGAAGATAAACATCTTGGAGACAAACGTGAGATTTCTGCAGACTTGGGGCCAGCAGGGGCCCCTCCACCAAAGTGCAGGCAGCAGCCCCGGAGCTGACAGCCAGCAGCAGACTGAGGTCCATGTTGTGCGCGTCCTGCAGCCTGAGCCACGGTCACAGTACCTGCAAGGCCCTAAGCTGGCCAGAGGAAAGCCAGCAAACGAGCAGCCCATTGTGTTGCTTTCTTTCAAATTCTGTGATTTTAACCAAAGAATAAAAGTTAACAACAGAACCAAAAACAACAAGTGTATCTTGACCTCCTTATTTATTATGCACACATTCATTTATCCAACAAGTATTAATTGAGCACCCACTATTTGCTCTTGTAGCAGCTCTGAGCTACCTCTTCACCATCCAAATTCTCATCCCCCATCCCACCCTATCCCAAACTTGGAAGTCAGTTAACAGACTCCCTTTTAAGCTCAGGAACCTTGATTGACTTAACTTAGCCCACAGATTCTTGAGTCAAAAAGAACCTCAAATTTGAGCTGCAAGGGGGTGTTTCCAGTGACGTTGACCCCACCTCCCCAGTACTGGGACACTAATTGGAAAACCCACTGCATTTTTACCTTATTGGTCTGTCAAACCAAACTGCATGTTTTTGGGTTTTGATTTTTTTTTTTTTTTTTTTACATAACTTTGTTCCTGTAGGTTTACTTTGCTTTCTGCTGTTGTTGTCTATTAAGAGTGCATATGGTGGGGTCCATACGATCCTTATAGCAGACAGAAGTCTGGGGATGTCTGAATTGTGTCAAATTCTAGCTTATTATTTTCTTGCATCTACTGTTGAAAAGGAAACTTCTATTATTCTATTTGTTATTATTTTGTAGGCAATTTTTTCTGCAAAGATTTTCCATGTTTCCTTCCATTCTTTTCTAAAATGGAACATCTTATACTTAGACTCTGGAGTTTCACATTATAGTGTGAATATCTAATTGCTTATTTTTTTCTTATTGAGGTGAAACACAATATAAAATTAACTATTTTAAAGTGTTCAATTCAGCAGCATTTAGTATATTACAATGTTGCATAACCACGAGCTCTAACAACTTCTAAAAAATTTCTATCACCCCAAAAGAATATCCCACATCTATTATGCAGTCACCCACCTCCATCCCTCCCCATGCCAATCCCCTATTAACTGATAATCTTCCTTATGTTTCCATGGACTTACCTATTCTGAGCATTTCATATAAATGGAGTCACACAACATGAGCTCTTTCGTGTCTGGTTTCTTTCACGGAGCATCATGTTTCTGAGGTTCATCCATGTTGTATTATTTTTTCTTTCTTTTTTATGGCTGGATGATATTCCATTGTATGTATTACCACATTTTGTTTCTCCGTTTATCCACTGATGGAAATTTGGGCTGTTTCTTCTACTCACTATTCACAATAGTACACATATTTGCCTGAACATCTGTTTTCAGTTGTTATGGGGATATACCTAGAGGTGAAAAGTCTGGGTCAAATGATTAATTCTATGCTTAACTTTTTGAGGAACTGCCAAACCATTTTCATCAGCCCGTGTACCACTTTACATTCCCCCAGCCACATGAGAGGGTTGGAATTTTAGATAGTTACTATATTAGAAGTAAAAACTAAAGCATTTTTTAAATATGTGTTTATTTACTAACTTAAAATGAAAATAAACTGAATGTGGATTTAAAACAAAAAACAAAAAAATATAGTGAGAATAGTGGCTTTGTAGGTCTTTAAAATATTTTCGCAATCCTCTTTAACATCTGACTTAATAGAAGGCAGCTATGTTTTCATAACTGCTTCCAAATACCATCTGATGCAATATGACATGACTACAGTCTCTGGAAAACAATGTACACTAAAATATCATGGTAGTATTGTTATAAGAATAGTCTTGATATCATGGAGCCTCTGGAAGGCTGCCAGGAGCTCCCAGGTACACCTGAACACACCTTGACACCAGCTGGCCTAAATCTGTTATTTCTTCAAGAGATACACAAAGGTATTCTACCTTCTTTATTAGTTAAAATGTTTCTAAAAAGATATATTCTCCTCAATAACTATCTCATTACTCTGAGATGTCCAAAGACAGAATAAGTACTCGATTTTTTCCATTTATTTACCAGTCTTCAAGGGAGCGAATTGTTTGTATAGCTTCCAGGTGACCAATGAGTTACTTTTTCTGCTGCAAATGCACGACTGTCAGCGTATTTGAAATGCTTGACTCCATCCTAGCATTGTTTTTGCTGAGGCTCAAATTGCCCCCTCTGTGACTTGGGATCCTTTCTAAGTCAGCCTGCTTCTGAATTCGCAACACTCCTTCCTCACTGGGCTCTCCATCCCTCTGTGGTTCAGCAGAGCTGTTCCGGACTCGGGTAGAAGCTCCCTGCCCCAAACTGAAATCAAGTCATTTCCCCATGGCTCTCTGGCCCCTTATAGGGTGAAAATACTATGTGGAAGCCATACACCGAGACCCAGCTTAGTCTTCGTTTCTGGGCTTTTTAAGTGGCCAACCTTTTTTCTTTTTTTAAAGAATAAATATTGTGGAGAATCCCAGATAGATGGAGGGGCTGGCCAACTTTGACAAAGCTGCAGAAAGGAGTTGGTGGCCATGGGGCTGGGCAAGTGGCTCCATGGCAAGTCTGAGCACAGGGGGCAGCATCTGGGGGCACCGTCACCTGTCAGTGTTGTGTGGACCGTCAGTGTTGTGAAGACCACTGTGATGAGTGACTATCACCCGGGGGTGGGGGGGGGGGGGGTCTGGCAGGTGTAAGGGCTGGACCTCACTGTGTTGGGAAAAGTCAGCATTTCATAAGGCCACCTTTCCAGAAATTCAGCGAAGGCACTTTGTTCTTTCCTTTACGTATTGGAGACCATGTCTTTATTGAGGAGGATCATGGGTGCAGCACAGCCCAGACTGGCTCTCAGTTCCCGTGGGCAGACTGGGCGCTGGCGTGGGTTGCAAGACTCCTGTAGAATTCTTGACAACACAGTGGACCCCCAGCAACCATGGTGCCACCATCACCACCTTGTCAGGCTGCCCAGGGCTCTGTGCAGGGACCCCAGGAGCTGCTGAGTGTCCATGCCAGAAAGGACCACCAGCAGCTCTTGCCCTGACCCAGGCGGGACATCTACGCCCCGCCTCTGCAGTCTGAGCGGGCGGGAGGATGCACATGGGGACAGAGTGGGCCGGTCGACACCCACAAAGAGCTCTCGCATCTTTGACACCTTCCACCCTCCCTTTTTGTTTGTTTTTGCTTAGTTCTTTAGAATTTCTCAATCCTTCCAGGCTCTTAAGCTCTTAAGATTTTATTAACAGAATGTCTGGAGGAGATGTTTCCAAAGGTTGTGCTTATACCTTTTTACCGTCCCTTCATGCCATTATCCGTAGAACACAGAATCACCTGTCCCCAGCACCCCCACCCCTGGTCCTGTGCGTGACTGTCCCTGCATGGGGACTGCGACTCTGGGCGATGCTCCTGGCAAAGGCTGCTCAAATGGCGCACCACTCACATCAGTGCTCCCGGATTTCCCACGATAACACATTTGATCAGCAGCCACTACCGTATATAATCCTGGGCGGGGGGCGGCGGGCGGGGAAGGTGTTTGTGACTCCTCAGAGCCCAGATTCCTGTGGGCTACTAAAACTTGAAGGGAGGGGTGGTTAGTGTTTCTCTTTTTCCCAAAATGAGCTTAACTGTCATTTTATCCCAGGGGATTAATAAAAGGCTCTCTAGCATTCTGCTCTAGGGCCTTCAGCTTTCACGGGAAGGGGGACCCTCAGCACACAGATTCTGTTGTTGCAAAGACCCTGCTTTGAGCCACTCCTTGCCTCATGGTGTTCGGGGGCAGCAGTACCTGCCTTATTTCTCTGAAGACATAGCATTTGTGACACATTCCCTGGCCGTTCCCTACCACTCACCCACTCCGTGTCTGCCGTAAACCTCACAGTTCAGACCAAAATATCTGCACTTGGAGCCAATCACATCTATGCAGAGGGGCCTCTTAAAGTCATTCTGTGGGCACCAAGCCCCGAGGAGTAAAGGAAGCTCCCAGTGCTGCTCTTACCATCTCCTTCCGGGTAACAACACGACCTTTGCTTGTTCTTCTCTCGCCTCTTGGTTCAGAAGGAAGAGTCAAAGCAGAGGCGTGAGAAGCTTGGCTTTGCTCACTGAATGCACTGATTCTACCTGAATGGGGCAGGACAGCTCAGTCTTGAGGTTAGGATCGAGCAGGACCTGTCCTGACTTTATGTCCGGCTACGGGGTTTGCTAACATGGCTGTACGTAATGGATGATCTCCACTAGGTCAATGTAAAAGTGTTTTCTGGTTTGTCATTTTTTAATGTCTGTACATTAAAAGATTGACATAGGAAAAAAAATACTGTAGTGAGTTCATATTTATACTTTCAATTCTAGTCTAGAACCACAGAGTTTTACTCATTTATCTCACAGCAATCTCTTCTCCCCCTACAGAAAATCCTGGTTGCTGATGAATGAATATAATTATGTATTCACCCATCCCACACTCTAACCTATATCCCGCTAGACCATACACACAACAGAGTCTTAGAACAATACCAACACTATCATGAGCAATATGATTATTGAAAACAATTTAAGTATTGTTTTATGACCCTAGGGTATATCCCCTGGACGTGAGTAAATTGTTATGCTTTAAAGTTGCTTGAAATAGTTCCTGACTTGTGGTTTGTCACCAACTTGGTAAGTGGTTATGCGTATTGTTGTGTTTTGCTTTCAATGGTTAGGAACTGAAACTCTTGTTTGTTTGATTTATAATGTTACAAAGTGTCTACATGGAGCAGGACACCCCAAATGGCTGGGTAAGGGGCTCAGGACGTTCTTTCCCTACATATCAGTGATAATACTGGACATAATTTTCTGAATAAACTATTTCAGAATTCTGGAAAATGACCAAAGGCACGCAACAGATTAAGAAGTACTTAATTCAAAAACTGCCTTACCCTCAGCAAGAACAACGGGGTGACCGAACACAAGACTGCCCCCACCCCACCCCTGGCGCAGTGATTCCAGAGGCCGAGAACCTGAGGTCTTGCTGTCACCAGAAGGGTAGACCCAATCTGGAACTCCACAGAGAGGGCCCGTGTACAGGGAGTTTGTAGGAAACAATAGCAGTCGGTGGCAGAAATCAAAGGTCAACATGACCGCTGCCTACAGCTGCAATTCCAGTTGAGGCAAAGAATAGAGCCACTGAAGTTTCACAGACGTCAGGGAAGTGAGTCAGCCATGGTGGACCTCGAGCTCTCACGTATTCCTAGAGGTGTGGAAGGTTGCACACATACTAAGCAGAAAGTGAAGCGGGTCACAGTTCTCTGCTTTTCCCTGGTCAGACATGAAGCCATTTTTGCAAACAAAGTAGAAGTCAGGGCAGATTTGTAAGCTGCTTGAATGGTAAATGTGCACTCCAATCCACACATGTCCCCTCAACAAAAGGTGTGAGCCTTACCCGTTTAAGGTGCTGCTAAAACACAAATTTAACCTAGTGAATCTGAAGATGTAATTGGCTTTATCAAATCATTCATGGACCGGGCAACATCCCATATAGGAAGTAGAGGTGGGAGTGACTCCGAGGAAGGTGGGAAAGAGGAAGAAAGAGAAGAGGGGAGGGAAGGAGGGAGGAAAACAAGAAGGGAGGAGAGAAAAAGATCTTCTTGCAGTGACCACTTTGCAATGTAGACAATGATCTAAGATTTACATTGTACATCTGGAACTAATGTAACGTTATATACCAATTGTCACTTTGATGAAAAAACAAGTGAGCAGGGCAAACTGCAGGGCAGCCAGAATCCACAGAATTAGTCCAGGCAGGTAATAAAACAAACAAAGCAACTTTATTCAAAGAGACTCTAACTAGAAACAAAACAAATAACCATCAAAGAGTGGATGAATTTAAAAAAAAAAAAAAAGTGGTATATTCATACATGGAATCGATTGAGCAATAAGAAGGAATGTGGGATGACCTAACAACCATATGCTAGGTGGGGAAAAAGCACATAGATACAAAGAGTATATACAGATGATTTCATTTTAATACAAATATTAGAAAAGACAAATCTAAGCTTAATCATATCATTAAGCATACCAGTAGTTTCAAGGATGCCCGGTTGGCGGTTTAGCTGCACATGAGGACAGGGGTATCCAGGTAATGAAACGTGCTGTATCTTGATTGTGGTCTTGCTTACATAGGTGTATACATTTGTCAAAATGAATGGAACTCCACACTTAAAACAGATACATTTTATTGTAAGTAAATTACATATCTATAAAGTTGATTCAAAAATTCCTAAAAAGAAACAAAATATTGTACCCAGTACAAAGGACATAGACAGACTGAAGAAGTAGACATGGTCCCTCCAGGCAGGTGGGTGCAGCCCTGACTGTTTCCTCGCCCACCAATTCACAAGTGTGTATGCCTGTCTTGTGTTCAGTGCTCGACAAGTATTACTTGAATTAGTGAATGAAACTTAAAGGAAAAGAACTCCAGACAGGTGTCTGAGATAACACTACCCTTTGGGGGGTTTGTTTTCCATATACATCCCTTGCCTTGATCCCGTCCTTATCCTGGGGACCAGCTCTCTTGTGCCTTTTTATTAACCATTCAGTGACACGTCTGCCCCACTGCCCTGCATACATTGCTTGCTCACTGTTTCTCTCTTCATGTTTAGAATAAGTTGGAGAGGGATGGCTCATTGTATTTTTAAAGTAAGTATGGCAGGGAGCAAAGTTGCATTTTTCCTTAAGAGTTAGGGAGAAAATGAGGGAGCTAAAGGAATGTGGGATTTCTGGGCCAAACAAGAAACACTGGAACAAGAAGGGAAATGTCAATCCTTCAAATACTACAACCATGTCAGGAATGAACATTATGAAGAAAGACTATCAACACGACAGTGAATCTAACTTGGATATGGTTTGTTTGGGTTTGATTTTCACTGAGCATGTATTACACACAGGAAACACACCTTCATCATGATCATTGTCCCAAAGGAGCTTGCACATAGGAAGGGGAAGAAAGACCTAGGTAACTGCGTGCAGGGTAGAAGTGAGGTGTACATATAGCAGAGATGAAGGGCTTACCACCCACGGATCAGGGAACACCCTGGAGGATGAGAATCAGAATGGGCTTCAAAAGTAGAGGACTATTGAACAGATGGAGATTACAAGGAAGGGATTCTATACAGAGTTACAGAACTAAATTAGTTTATGTGAACAATGATTATAAAGCAGAAACAAGAAAAAAATTAAATAGAAAAAAGAATGTTATCATCACTCTGTGGTCCTATGTTCCTGGGCCACTGGGGAAGGCGTGATGAGGCAGCTCACGGGATGTCTTGATAGGAGCTGTGGAAAAGAAATGGGAGATATTGGGTGCACTGGAGGTGGTAAGTGAGGATGAGGGGAGTGTCAGGAGACAGAAGCTAAGAGAGGTAAAAATAGAATGTGAAATAAGACACGGGGAAGAAAGGAGGAAACACAAAGAACTCACCAGCGCTTCTTAAACCACAATGCAAGGACTATCAGAAGCATTAGGGGCACTATCACGGCCAACAGGATCAAGTACAAGGAAAGGTGGTGTCCTGTGGGTATTGGAAAGACACACCAATGTCATTTTCCACCCACTGTCAGTTCTACTCTGTCCACTGATTTCCTCCCACGTCAACATATGCATTGGGTATGAGGGCCATCTTCAACTGGCCTTGTCACGGTATTCTCACACCTGCTCAGAGAAGGGCACCTCATCTCTCCCTAAGTCTCTTACATCTGAGCGCCCTTCGTGTTCCATCATTCCATCCCTACATTCTTGAAGTCACTTGTATTCATTCCTTCCTGATACTGTGCTCACATAATTCTGGTGTCATGAAACCTTCCTCTGCCGTAACCTCTAGGCTCAACAACCACCTTCACACACCTACAGACCCCATCTTACTCACCCCAGTACAGAATGATGTCCTGGTTTCCTAGACTGCTGTGTCTCACCCGGCAGGACAGGCCGGCCGCCTCCTCAGCTTCCATGTCCAGGGTCACTCGGAGATACCACGTCCCATCAGCATGGGGCAGGACGTCGCCTTGCTGGGTGCCCCGCTGCTCCTGCTCACCCCGCATCCACATCACCCACACAGGCTTTGGGTGGAAGCCGGAGACATGGCACACCAGGAGCAGACGGCCGGGACCGGGACTGGGGCCAGTGGAGAGCCAGGCCTCTGGCCTCACTGCAGAGGGCGTGAGAGGTATTCAGATAGGGACTCTAACACACAGCTTAGGGGTCTTTAACCACACCCATATGCATGTATTATCTTCCTTTGGGAAACTTGTACCCAGCAAACCCTATCTGTCTTGAATTCTTCCTTGTCCCGACTTTGAAAAGGATGGTGGGAAGGGGCAAGACTTGTATGGAAAAATCTTAGAGGAAGGGGCTGTACCAACCTTGCCTCTTGTAATCCACCTTCGAGGCATCAAAGAGACCCAAGGCAAATCGGGGACAGGTGTTTGTGAGGAGCCTGTGCACAATTTCCTTGATGCCTTCGTACTGGTTCATGAGATCACAGGCCCTCTGGGCTCTGCTGTCACCCTCTGGAGCTGGCACCCATGACATGTTTTGGAAACTCAGGAAATCTGATCCTTCATAAGCTGCCTGTAAGAAGACTTTTGCAATGTCACTAGAATGTAGCTCACAGCCAGCTGTCACCTGTACTTCAAAAGGATCTAGGAAGAAGGAAGAAGAAGAAGAAATAGAGATTTGTGAAAAAAAATGAGAGAAACACTATAAGAACTTTATTAAAAAGTGGATCAAGGGGACGCCTGGGTGGCTCAGTCGGTTGAGCGTCTGCCTTCGGCTCAGGTCATGATCTCAGGGTCCGGGGATTGAGCCCCATGTCGAGCTCCCTGCTCAGCGGAGAACCTGCTTCTCTCTCTCCCTCTGCCTGCCACTCCCCCTGCTCGTGCTCTCTATCTTTCTGTCAAATAAATAAATAAAATCTTTTTAAAAAAGTGGAGCAAGAAAATTTTATAAGGGTGTAGGGGTAAGCTAAAGATGTATTTGATCAGGAATAAGGAAGAGAATTGATGGGATGGGGAAGGGGCCATAAGGGATACATGCCAAGAATCAAGAATTTGACTTGGAGAAGTCGGGAAAATGATAGGTGAGTCACAGGTTGGAGGGTGAGGGCGGGGGGGTAGGAGCCCATGTGAAGGAGCTGCAATTACAGCTCTCCAGGGCACATGACACAGGCCATAATGGTTGTTGGGTTGTGGACATAGACCTTGGAAGGTACTGAATGGAGAAAGAGACCAAAGTTTAAGGGAATCAGGTGCAGAGGTGGACAATTGTGTGTCTCCATGTTTTACCATAGAAGGGAGAACACTGGGGAAAGATAAAAATGCACAAGAAAAAAAGGAGTCAGAAGAAGCAAGAGTCTAGAAAATCTTGAGGAGTCAACATATGAATGACCCCCAAGAAGTTTATGTATGAAGATTTTTATGGAGGGACAGGAATAACGGGCAGTAGCCCAGAATGATATGAGGATGTTTCCCAGAAACAGAAGAACCTTCTGAGGGATTCCCTTAATGGAGTAGATTGAACTTACATCCAAAGTGCAGTTGACTGGCATATTCTTCAGTCTCCCGAGTTAATCCAATGAAGTAGACACGGAACAGCAGCTCCAGATCTATCAGCTCCTCGTCGCTGAAGTTGCCCTTAGACCAGGTGTGCAGGAAAATGATCGTGCCAGACTCACTGTCCCAGCCATGAGTCTGCACATCACCCAGCCAACCTGAGCCTCGATGTTGTGCCCAGGAGTGGTTGGCAAAGGATGAGATCTGGATGACATGGAACAAGATGTGTTCCTGAGTGGCTGAGGGTAGTGGAGCGGTAGAGGGTCAGGTAGTTTAAGGGAAAAAGGAGGCAAGCAGGAAGGAGAAGATGGAAAGTGAACCAGTTACGAGAGAGACGAGAGACAGAGAGAGACAGAAAGAGGGAGGAAGAGAGAGAGGGAGAGACAGAGAGAGAAGGGGGGAAGGAGGGAAGGAGAGAGAGAAAGACAGGAGGAGAGAGAGAAAGAAAGGGAGGGAGGGAAGAAGGGGGAGAGAGAGGGAGAGACAGAGAGACAGAGAGAAAGAGGGAAGGAGGGAGAGAAAGACAGGGAGAGAGAGAGGGAGAGAGAGGGACAGAGAGAGAAGAAATGAGAGAAGGGGGGAGGGGTAGGGACAAGTTATGACTAGGTTAATGATGGCATTTCCCTCACCCGGGGCCCCATACTCTTTTCAAGGGGTAAGCCTTACCAGGAGACAGGAACCCTCAGGGTGTGAGCACTCTGGTGACCTGAGAATCATGATCTGTCTAGGGAAAGGCGAGCACACCCCGCCCGGATCAGGGACTGGGCAGCCGGCAGAGCTCTTACCTTCTGCACTGTCAGCCCCCGAGAGAAGAGCAGCCAGCAGGACGAGTTCCAGAGATAGTATGTCACTTGCAGACATTCCTCAACTTCCCTCTGTTCTCAGCAAACCTGCCCCTCAGTGTTTCTGTTCTGACTTCCTTCTTCCACCAACAAGCTATGCTCCCCACCAACTGCTAATTGAAACAAAAGACTATCTGTTGCTCCTTCAACCTCCAGCTTCCTACTCGTGCTCTCATTTCCCCTCCAGCTCGGACCAAGACTGTCCTTCTGGCTTGCTTCCCGCTGCTCTCCTCATCCTCAGCCTCCCCTTCCGGATTCCCTCCTCGAAGTTGTGTGTGACAATGGAAGGTCTCTGCACCTCTTGGAGACTCACGTCTCACCACTACAACAAAAAACAGAAACTGCATGGTGTCGCCAAGCCCTGCTTGTTCTAACAGATCAGAGTCCCAGTTTCTCCACCAGCTCTGCCTCAGTGTCCCCTCCTCCTCCCATCTGGACACTCCATCCTCCTCTTCTCCTTTTCAGTATCTTCAAAGCCTCCTCTTTCCTATCTCACCCTGTATCCTTCCACCTGTCTCCTTCCCTGATTCTCGCTGGCTCCTTTGTAAATGGGAGGATTTGCGTTCTCAGGTCTACTGCCATCTCCCCAGGCACCTGCATAAACCACAGCTGGTTCACCACTATCCTTAGAGATGAAAGTGTGGCCACCCCAGAGTGCATAGGACCATCAACAATACAAAGCACATGCCCTCCTCTTGAGTTTAATTTGTATATTCCCTCACTAAAAAGTCCCTCAACACATGCTTGGTACCAAGTATCTTAGTAGGTATGTGAACATACAGAGATGGACAAGTGTATTTAAACCAAGAATTGAAATACATTGTGATAATCGCTGTTTCAGTGTCTAGCATCCCGGATGCAAGGACAACAATCTCCAGGGAGGCATGCTGACCACCTGGCCCCTGGAGTGTCCGTGATTTGAAGTCTTGAGTGGAGGCTGTGCTTTTCAACCTGAGGGTGTGGTGGACAACGTGTACAGCGATGGATTGCGGGGAGGAGGGGTCAGAGGTACAGCTTTTCACAGAGACACATGCAAGGGAAGGCTTGGAACGTTCTCACTGATGGTAAGTGTTGTGATCTGATGAAAATACATTGTCAGAAGAGAGTGGCATTTGTTAATGTTCAAAAATATGTATGTCGCCCATTTGAGAAGTGCCTGGTGATTTGTCGATGGTTCTGACTGGTTAACGTGTGTGCATACATGAGTTCTGATCTTTTAAAGACCAAGCCATACGTTATTATAGTGCCCTTTAATAACTTCCAGAACTCACTGAGTGCAGGGACACTTACTTAAATCCTGTTTGCAGCCATTTCTCTTTCACGTTTGTCAGCATTAATAATGAGGCTGGAGGTCACAGTCAGTGAGCTCTTTCTATTACGGCCACAGATACGGGGCGATTTCTATGTGCCAAAAACTCCTCCAAGAACCACCAACCACGATTCCAGCCCCACCCAGATCTTGCACACACCCCAGATCCCATCACTGCCCGAATCTTCTTGTCAATGGCAACCTCCAGTGTTAGGAAGCCACAGCCCACACGGTGCTGTATGGTTATCACAGTCCCCTGTAGGAAACACACAGCCCTCCCGCTCCCTCACAGGGGGGTTAAGGCCACGGAGATCCGGGCAGTGGAATGTGTGGTGCTGCGGACATAGGCCACCTGCGGGGCTCTGAGCACCTGGCTCTGCAGAGCTCGGGAGAGCCGCCGCCTTGGATGGCAGCCCCAAGACAGAGGCTGCATGTGGTGTGCTGGTGTGAGAAAGCAAGCCTCTAAGATTCTCAAGTTTACTTATGACTGCAACCCAACCCAGCCCTACTGGTTAGTATTATAGAGCCTGTAGAACCAGGTAACTAGCATTCTTTCCCCCTCCTAAGCTCAGAACCAAATGAGGTAGAGATGTAAAGCATAAGATTATCAATCAAATTGTCAGCTTCACTTCTGATAAAGCTTCTAGAGAATTTCCGTTACATGTGTAATCCAAGTAATTTTGCTGGCATTGAACTCCAAATGAAGTGGTCTTATTGTTATAAACTGATTATTTGTGTCCCCCCCACCACCAAAATTCATATACTGAAGCCCTAACGCCACCCCCCCCCACCC
>NW_022589800.1:2295684-2310184 GCF_004348235.1 Phoca vitulina
GCCCAGTGCTCCATGCAGTACGTGCCCTCCTTAATACCCATCACCGGGCTAACCAATCCCCCCTCTCCCCCTCCCCTCTAGAACCCTGTTTCTTTCTCAGGTCCATAGTCTCTCATAGTTCATCTCTCCCTCCAATTCCCCCCCCCCCATTTTTCCCTTCCTTCTCCTAATGTCCTCTATGTTATTCCTTATGTTCCACAAATAAGTGAAACCATATGATAATTGACTTTCTCTGCTTGACTTATTTCGCTTAGCATAATCTCCTCCAGTCCCATCCATGTTGATGTAAAAGTTGGGTATTCATCTTTTCTGATGGCTGAGTAATATTCCATTGTATATATGGACCACATCTTCTTTATCCATTCATCTGTTGAAGGGCATCTCGGCTCTTTCCACAGTTTGGCTATTGCGGACATTGCTGCTATGAACATTGGGGTGCATATGGCCCTTCTTTTCACTACATCTGTGTCTTTGGGGTAAATACCCAGTAGTGCAATTGCTGGGTCATAGGGTAGCTCTATTTTTAAATTTTTGAGGAACCTCCACACTGTTTTCCAAAGTGGCTGTACCAACTTGCATTCCCACCAACAGTGTAAGAGGGTGAAGATGGGAACTCTTAAGAAGTAATCGTGGTTACACGAGTTACTAACAGGGGGGCCTTACAAGAAGAGATGACAGAGAATGAGCTCTCTCTCTCCCTCTCTCCCTGTCCCCAGGCACCAAGGAAAGGTCATGTGAGGAGATACCAAGAAGGCAGCTGTCTACAAGCCAGGAAGAGAGAATTCACTGGAAATCAAACTGTCTTGCACTTCTAGTCTCAAGATCTTGGAGAAGGTGACCATGGGGTTAGGCCTGCTCTGCCAGAGTCCACACAGGCTGGAGGAGACCAGAACAACCCTCTGGGCATGGGAAGAAGGCGTAGAGACCTACTTTTTACCCGGTTTCTCTCCTGGACTCATCCGTGATGCAATCCATGTGATCGCCACAGGAAAGAATACGGAGTGATGAAGAAAAGAAGTATGTGGGGAAATTCGGCCTCAGGGGAATGAGAAGAGCAGGTACACCAGGTTCACCTCCGTAGGTGATGCTTGCCCCTCAGAGAGAGAGCTCTCCTCAGCTCCCCACTGTGAGCCCAGCTCACATGGTCTCACCCCTGCTCTGCCATCCCCTCCCTACCAAACCTCACCCTCTGCCCACTTCCCTGTTTGAGAAATCTTACTGCCGCCCACAACCACATGGCTTTTACTGCCCCTTTCATTTCCCCATGAACACGCCTTCAGGTTATTCTCCCCTGCCTGGCTCCGAGCAGCAGCCCTGTCTCTGTTCTGTGTCTTCCACAGGCCCCCCATCCACAGCACCGAGGGCAGGATAAGCCCCACAGGGGCACCTGCAGAATGCACTTGCAGCTGGTCTCTTTCCCCCACCATGACATGTCTGAGGGAGAGAACCTGATGTTCTCTAATCTGGTTTCAACTTTAACTTTGTCTGACTTGGTCTGTGTTCACATTCATTTTTATTTACAGAGCCTTTTCTTTCTCTCTTTTCTGGGTCTCATTACTCACTTTTCTTTTTTTTTTTTTAAGATTTTTATTTATTTGCGAGAGAGAGAATGAGAGACAGAGAGCATGAGAGTCAGAGGGAGAAGCAGACTCCCTGCCGAGCAGGGAGCCCGATGTGGGACTCGATCCAGGGACTCCAGGATCATGACCTGAGCCGAAGGCAGTCGCTTAACCAACTGAGCCACCCAGGCGCCCCTCATTACTCACTTTTCTATCTTGTGTAAACATTGTTCTCTGTTTACCCTTCATCTGAGCTCCCAGCACCTCCTCTCGTTATCACCTCTCCTGCTTATCTCCTCATCCATTCATTCAAAGACCTGCCACCACCTCGGCTAAAATATGAAAACAATGGCACTGCCTTATCACTTGACCCTTAGATTTCTGGGTGTAATTATATATGAATGGTACTATTTTTTTTTGCCAAACAGAAGCCAGATATTTTTGTAAGAGCGAGGCTTTCATGATCAATTTTTACAGTCCCACACTCTCATGCAAAGACTGACTTTATATCATAAGATTTAGAGTCGAAATTTAAAAAATGCAAACTTTGTTTGCATCGATGACCCTCTTCTTATTGACCTGACCACTTCATTTTTCTTTAAAAAAATCCCTTAATCCTTTGAAGCTTACAAGGAATTAAGTACATTGAACTGGGATTCTAATATCATTCTGCTTATGGTATTAACTTTACTAAAATATCATGCCAAACTAAGGCTAAGGATATCAATTTAAAGGATATTTTTGAAAGTACACATTTGACTTTTATTTTATTAAAAATTCAAATTAGCACTATCTTTAAAAAGATAGTGTATCTCTCAGCCTCGTGAACAGACTGGAAGGGGGCAGTTCAGGGCTGTGCCATTCTGTTGCTTCAGGGACTTGGTGGCCAGCTTCCTCTTTTGTTCTGGGGGTTTTTGAACGTTTTGTTTTGCTTTGTTTTGTCCTGTTATGGTCTTTACTGCACTTGGTCCTCATTCTGAAACTCACCCCATACTCCGAGGTGGTTGCTGGAGGTCCTTCCTTCAAGCCCACGGTCCAGCCAGCGGTCATGAGAAAGGAGGAGGCTGAGCACACCCACCTGCAGCTGCTTTGGTTCCATGTCCCTGAAGTTGTACGTCCATGGGTCAGACCGCAGACACACAAGCACACCACCTCACAGGGGGTTTAAGGAGCAGCTTTGATTCAGCCCAGCTAATAAGTGGGGCTTGATTTATTCTAGAGGAAGCAGAAAATAGATTCTGGAGACAAACAGTGGTCTCTGCCATGGAGCCCCATTTGACAGTTCATCTGCCCACAGAGGCACACGGGTAGATGGTTGGTGAGCAGTTTCACGTGAACAAGGTAACCGGTAATAACACTGCTCAAAGCTCAAACACCATGGGTGCTTTTCTCAGGACACTTTGTACCTAAATTAGGGCTCATACCTGTTCCTGCCTAAAGTCGCATCCAGCGTTCTTGCTGAAGTGGTATTGGTCATGCACTGGGAACATAATTAAGCCCGCAAGTGCCTGTCTTAGAGTAGCACCAAAACTTTACCTCAGGAAGCATCTCGGTGCTCCCTGGGGATGCTGTCGGCCTGCAGGGAGCAATTCTGGGATTCAAGTGACAGTTTTTGAATACATCTCCAAAAGCTGTGAGAGATGTCCAGTTGCCAATCCCACCCACAACTCAACTGATGACTGGCTGCTGCTCTGCACATAACAGATGATATAAAATTGTGGTACATGACATGTATGTTAGAGCGTGGAGTCTCAACATCACTGCTCCTCAAAACTCATGAAATCTGTTCAATATAGACAATATGCTCATTCCTACAGAGAGTGCCAAATCAACCCTCGAGCTTGCCAGAAAGTAGGAGAGATGCATACCCGGCTCGATCCTGTTGTGTCGTATGGACTTACTTTCTCATTTTTCATGTAGGCTGATATAATCACTTTACTTATTTAAGAGACTGAAGCAGGCCTAGGAAACTCATGAAACTGATGGAACAAATTTTCCTGAGAACGTTGTTCACAGCACTACATAGTTTCTTCCTTCTAAGAACTGATGGGAGAAATTTCTTTGTGGCCCGAGGACCAGGAAGAGCTGTACTTTTTCCAAATGACTTACCTGACTGTATCTTTCTAGATCCTTCTAGACCCTGTCTCAGTCACCTCCGAGCCCTCTCATAATTTACAACCCACATACAGCCAACGTTTAGAGCATCGTGAACCTTTTTAAAATTTACCCCATTCTTGGCTTCATCTTTCTTTACCAGCCATATATTCCCTTGGATTCTATTCCTGTATTATTATTGATAAACTTAGTCTTACATGCATGATTTTGTAAGTCATGTCAATGACAAGCTAACAAGTTACTGTGAACTTAAGCATGGGTTTGTAAGGCGCTTGATTTGGGGGGCTTCTAATGTTTTAGGAACAAGGACACATAAGCTTTGTTTTAATCTGCACTGCCACCCAGAGGTAAAATACAGAAATTTATCCCAACCTGTAGCCTTTGGTGATTATAAAAACCCTGACATTTTCAACCAGAGAGTTTTGATGTTGCACATATTTTGATTCTGTGCTTAGAAATGGAAATATTTTATACAATATTATATACTTTTATGGGGTTTTTTTTCCTAGTGTTTTATCCCTGGTGCAATCCATTAACCCAATTCAGTCTTTTTATTCTATAGAACCTAATTTAAAAACATTTTCCAATATTAATTTTGCTCTGTTGTGTTTTGAGTGTAGAATCTTAAGTGCAGATGGTTGAACTAATCCTTCTCTTCCATCTGTGGCCCCCAGTCATCACTCGGTCTGAACAGACTTCCTCTGTAAACTTCCTCGTGTTCACCCCCATTACCTTCTGCTCCCCACGTTCTCCTGTATTGATGTGCTATCCTGTTTCTATGTGTTCTTGGAAAATGTGGTGCTTTGATGTATACAATGTCAATTTCCACAAAAGGTATTATGCTCTATGCTCCATTTACTGACATATCTCACTGAGCACTGTTTTAAAGACCTTCCCATAGTGCTCTGTGTATATACATATTTTAATTTTAGAATTCCAAATACTTCTCTCAATTTTCCACCATTAATTTTATTCAGTTTATACTTGGTTGATAAGAAAGCCTTCATTTTGCAAAGTAAAATTCAACAGCTTTTATTTTTTAATTTTTTTTTCCAAAAAGTCCATCCACTTTATACATTTTGTGGTACCGAAGCGACAATATGCAAAATAGTGGAACAGTCTGTGTTGCCCCCACTCCTCCTGGACATGCCCATTCCTGTTCCCTAAGGGTGGAGAGCCCAGGACCCTTGACCGGCAGGACCTGACTTAGTTCCTGGCCCCTGTAACTGGAGCGGAGTATGTGTATATGGAAGGTGGGTGAACAACCACCATAGATCATTTTTCTCCAAGGCTCTGCAGTTTCCAATCTGGGAACTTAGTTTAAGAAATAATTCCCCACCAATGGGTCATAAAAATATTCTGCTTTGTTATATGCTACTAATTTTGTAGTGTTGTCTTTTGCATGTAAGACTTTATTCCATTGTCAATAAGTCTTTGCTCTACTCTTTCAAAAATGACTTAGATATTTGTAGTCATTTATTCTACTATATAATATAAAAAATAAGCTTACTATGTACCTTCAGAAATCCAACTGGAATTTTAATTAGGAATTTATGGAAGTTATAGAATAATTTAAAGAGAATTATAATTTTTTATAAATAACTCCATTTATGTAACTCCAATTAATTAGAGATATTTTTATGATCTTTAATAGTTTGTATAATTTCTCTGTAGAATTCTTTCATATTCTTTCTTTAGCTAATTCTTAGCTATTTTATAGATATTGTTGTTATTATAAATGATATCTAATTTTATCTTACTTGCTCTTTTTGCTAGTATTAAAAAGTGCTGTTGATTTTTTAATATTTATTTTGTGCCTAAAGAACTTGCTACATTTTTGGGCACCTGGGCAGTTCAGCCAGCTAAGCATCCAACTCTTGGTTTTGGCTCAGGTCATGATCTCAGGGTCCCGGGAATGAGCCTTGCATCGGGCTCCCTGCTCAGTGCAGCGTCTGCTTGTCTCTCTCCCTCCCTCTCCCCCCTCCCCGCTTGCACTCTCTGTCTGTCTCTCTCTCTCTCAAATAAATAAATAAATAAAATATTTTCTTAAAAAAAGAACTTGCTACATTTTTATGTTAGGTCTAATTGTTTGCTTTTACTCCACTAGTTTCTAGGTAGAAATCATATTATCTTAAAAAAAAAAAGATACTTATTCTCTTGAAATCCTTACAATTTTTATTTACATGTTAAATTTTTTATCTAGATAAGTTCCTGAACTCTCTTATTACTCCCAATATTTAACTTTTTATTTTCTTATATATAATCATATGATCTGCATTAATAATAATATTTTCTTTAATTTCTATTTTCATGCCTCCTTATTTCCCTTGCCTTGCTGGATTGAGAAGGGCTTGTAGTATTCTACAGAGCCGTGAGGATTCCAGTGGGTCAGCATCTTGTCCTTGATTCACTGGAATGTTTTTCAACCTTTAGAATCAAATATGTGTCATACAAGCTGTTTGCAGCTGTTTCCCTCTATTCTGGGTCAGCAGGTTTTATCAGAGGTGACATTTAAATACATCAAATGCCTTTTTCTGTACCTCTGGAGATGATTATATGCCTTTATTTTCTTAATCTGTTAAAGTGATACTATTAAGAGATTTTTAATGGTAAACAGTCCTTGCATTCTATGGATAATCCCACTTCATCTGGTTCTGGTTTCTGTTTGCAAATATTTTGAGTCTATATACCTAATTTCCCTGTAAGTATGCATAAATGAGGTGAGCAGGTAGTCACTATTTTAATAATTGTTTTATTTTTTTTCTGGAAAAAGCCTTGCTGGCTTTGGTGTCATGACGATTTTGCATTGGACAATTAGTTGGGATTCTTTCCTATCCTTTTCTCTGCCTGGAACAAAGTATCTGGAGTGTAATTACCTGCTGCACCTCTAGTTTGTACCTAGGACCCTGTGCAACTAGCAGGAACTCTGACCTTCCCTCCTATTCCTTAGCAAGCATGGTACATTCAGACTTTCTCCCTCTTCTAGGATTTTTTAAGATAAAATTTTATCTATAACAAATGTGTTGATATAAATCATAACATGTTCTTATTCAAACTATATGCCATTCCTGTAACATGTCCACTTCTCATATTTATTACTCTTTCGATCAGTTCTGAGAGAAGTGTTATATTTTTATTAATTTTCTCAAAAGGCCATCTTTGGTGTTGTCAGTCACTTTTATCCTTTTGTTTGTTTGTTTGTTTTGCTCTTTCTTTTTAACTTTTAGTGCTTTTAATGAATTTTTTACCTTCTAGATTTTTACTGACTTTGTCTTTTTTCTAGCTTCTTAATTAAAATCTTAACTCATATGTTTTTAGTCCATCTTGCTTACAAATAAATGCTTTTGAAGCTGTAAATTCTCCAAATACTTGTCACTTCACAATCATTTTGAGCCAGAAAAAGAGAATAAGTACTCAACAATGTAAAAGCAATACCTGTCAATAAGACTGCGAAAACCAGTCCTTAGTGACCACTGTTTAATAGTCTGGAATATTTAAAACTGAACAAATGCAGAAACAGACGGGTGTGAGGCCAGATACACACCTTGTTCATGATCCCTTAAGGTCTGCATCCTGTTAAAAATACTGAAGGACTCAAGTTACAAGTCACCACAGAAAAGGGGACAAAGCATAAGCAAATTATTTCTGAAATGTAGAGACCATAGCAATGATCAAATTCACCAATGCGTGTACCTAGCCCCAAACTAAAGTCACACAGAAAGTGGATTTCACTGCAAGAAAGGCTAACTAATTGTGCTGATACATGCCCTAGGTTGGCTTCTCCTTCCTTCTTGCTAATGAGGAAGCATGCATTTGTGTGCGGACGTGTCCAGCCCTCATTTGAGAAGAAATGTCCTTTCCCTTCTTTTTCTCTGCAGTACTCATCCTTGCTCTCAAGTTCATTTTTAATCTCTCTAGAACAGAGAAATTCCCTGGACACTTGCAACTTGCTCTGGACTTGGCCAAGTAAACTCCCTCTCATGTGAGAATAAGAAAATGATTTTTTTAAGGTGACCACAAACAATTAAAATAATTAAAACTTAAAGGATTCATAATGAAATTATTACAAATAGTAAGCGTAAAGATTCATAAATGTGATCACATAATGATGAGTTAACTCTTCTCCCAGGTACAAAGCTGACTGTAGCCATCTAGTCACATGTGTGGATGTCCTAAAAAAAAAAAAAAATGGCTTATGGAGGGCACATACTGCATGGAGCACTGGGTGTTATACGAAAACAATGGATCGTGGATCACTACATCAAAAACTAATGATGTGTTGTATGGTGACTAACATAACATAATAAAAATAATAATAATAATAATGGCTCTTACATGCCATTAACAAGTTTAGAACAAAATTAGGATCTAATGAATAAATTAGGAAAACATCACATACTAACTAACTTAACATACTTTTACTATTCAACCCAACTTCACATTTTAAAATATCTCACCTTTCAACTTGATCACATTACTTTTATGTCCAGCAGTCAAGAGAGTGATGCAGAGTGGGGGCACAATGCCCGGAACCTGCCATGTCTGCAGAGTGGGAGTGGCCACCATCACCCTCTCACCTGCTCCCTGTCAGCCCATGGATTCAGACAAGACTGCCCCTCCTTCCAACTGCCAGATCCAGAAAGTTCTCGTTTCTCCTTTCTCCTATATCCAATCATGAACTGGCCTCTATACTATAGTCTAGAACCTTCCGTGAGGAGGTTCTCCCAGTGGACACTTCCATCCCTTAAATGCGAGCCCACTGTGGCTGAGGTAGAGCCTCTGTTTAGGAAACCAACAGGAATGCTTGCAGGGAGAGAGGAAAGCTCTGTCCACACCCCATGTGGACGTTCATGAGCCCCACCATAGGGAAGGGAAGAAACAGTTTTCGGAGATTTTGTAGAGAATAACTTGGCAAAGACAAAAAAGCTGGGATGGAAAACCTACAAAGATTTCTGAAGTTAGCCTCTGGGTGATTAAATGTAAACATCAAAAAAGGAACAAGCTTGGAGGAAGAGATTATTCATTGCATCTTAAATATCTGGACACAGAGCTGCCTCTCATACACAGTGGTACCACTCACAGAGAATATATTTACCATAAAAATAGGAAAAGCTGAATACGTGATGAAATGAAAGAATGAATGGACATATTGTATCAGGAAGAAATCTACAGAAAATTTCTTGCATGTTGAATATTTAACTGTCATTACCACAACACTTCCCGATTTATCATGTGCTGGTGCAGCTTGTCCTTTGGTCTCTACGAAAACCCTGGAGGATGAATTTCTGCCAGTCACTAATCAGCAGCAGACCCAGCACCTCAATTCCTGACCAGTGGTTTGTTAGAAATCCATGAAAACATCCATGACAGGGATTGATCCAGATGGCAGGGTTAACACGCAAGACAGGGTAAGAGTGTCACAAGATGAGGACACATGAAGATAAAAGCAAACAGACAAGAAAGGAATAGAGGAATATTTTCAAGAATCCAGGGAAAGAAAGAGGGAAGTGAGGAGGAACGTTGCAAGGAAGAGAGACATTAGCCCAGTGTCCCCCTGAGGCCACGTCCACGTCCATCAGAGGGGAGATTCCAGTCACTAAGGATAGAAGTCCACCATGTAGAGCTTAAACCATGTGGGGAATGTACTGGCTGATGGAACTGGGAAGCCCAGAGTGATTGGGGCTCTAGCACCTTCTGTGAGTCTGTGTGTCTGCCTTCACTTTTTTGATGCTTTGGTTTTGTTATTGCTGCTGTTTTCGGCATCACTGGAGTATGATGACAAATGAACATTGGACCTATAGATAGTGTGCAGCCTTCCAGGCTCCCAGGGAGGAAGGCTGGGGGGCACCACAGGCCATGTGGACCCTCGAGGGCTCTAACAGGTGCAGCCAAGCCTGTGACGTAACATGAACAAAAGTCCTTCTGAGGAAAGTCTTCCAACAACTTCTCAGAGAGGACAGCCTGAAGAACCATGGGAGTCTGGTGCACATGGAGCATGCATGGAACTGCACCTGGATGCTCATGTCCTTACCTGCAGTGCCTTCAGTGAGGGCATGCAGCATTTCAGAAGGAAAATGCAGAATTGGTCAAGAAACTTGATTTGAAGCAAATCATGAAAATTAATATTTTATGTAGCATTCATCTCATGTTGGAATACTTTAATTGACATTTTCTTTTAAAAACATAAAATGAAGTAACCATTAGAAGTTTGGTGTATGTGTACATGGTGACAGGATGCCCACAACCAGGCCAGTTAACTCGGCCACCACCTCACATCCAGAACTCTTCTTTTTCTTTTCTTTTGTTTTTCTTTCTTCAGGTGAGAACACTTGGGATCTACCCTCTTGGCAAATTTCATGTATACAATTTCTCTGCCTTCTTGCATGCAGGCTTCATCTTCAGCTTGCTTCTCTGATGCTGAAAATTGATTGTACTTATTTCAGGCTTCACACCCTGACCTTATCATCCAGAACAAGAGAACGCATTTCTTTTCCCTCCATCCTCCATAAGAATCAGGCTGTGTGTGACCTGTACCACCTGGAGTAGGTTCCTGGCCTTGAACCATCACTCTGAGTGATACAAATGGCATCTGTCTGATGATTGGCCTGACCTGCAGATTACCTGCCCATCCTTCAACATGTCACATTGACAAATATGCTTTCTCCTGATGGCCTCAGGCTGATCAGAGCCCAAGGTTACACATGAGGGTGGAGTCAACCAACCAAAATCCACATGGTGGCCATGAGAGGGTGACAAGGTGGACTGGAAGTTAGAGAAACAGCCAAGCAGTCTGATTCAGGTGGGGATATTGCAGAAGTCCCCATGATTTGCTCTCCCCATTCCCATATTTTCACCTTTACCACCTCTCCCATCTCAACGTTATTTTCCAGAAGCGTCCACATGTGTAGGGCTGGGGCCTGCACATGGCCCCTCTGGACATTTTTCAGTCTTGGGCCCCACTCTCAGCCCTAAAAAAAAAAAAAAATAGAACTAACTCCCTGTCCCCTAGTTCAACCCACATAAGTTGCTGACTAACAAACTGGTTAGAAAGAACAATGAAAACAACAATCAAACCAGGAAGTAAAATTTTCAAGCTCTGAAGACAGGGAAGACCTTTTCCTCCTCACCACTTGACACTCAGAATGTCCCTGCTGCATGGTCAGTGTTTGAGAATGGTTTGTTGAGTTAATTAATGAAACTAGAGTAACTGAGGTCTAGCTATGGATGTCTCCACTCACACTGCCACGGGGGTCATCAGTCACAGAAGATCCATCTTCATTATTCTCGGAGTCTGTCTGTACCGATTGGCCTACCTGCTGACATTGATTTGTAACCCCCAGACACAGGCCCTCACCACTATTCATGGACACGTAGAGTGCAACCACCATAGGTGTCCCAAGCCAAGGTTGAACCAAGTGCCCCTCTGCCTTCCTGTGTTAATTCCCATACTGTAAACATGTGTCCTATTCATGGTCCATTTGGTGCCATATTTTCTGCACTTCCGTGGTCTTCTAGGTGATTTCAGTGTTTAAAATGGCCCTGAAGCCCAGAGCTGCAGGGTTAACTGGTGTCCTAAGCAGAAGAAGGTGGGATGTGCCTCATGACAAAACACCTGTGTAAGTGAGGCCCACTCAGGCTCCTGATGCAGAGCTGTGGGCACTGAGTTCGGTGGTAATGAGTCAACAGTGTAGGAAATCCAGGAAAGGAACAGGACATTCATGACAGCAATGTGGAGCCACACCAGAGAGTGCTAAAGTAACATCTAGGAGGCTATGATGACTGCATGATGACACCAAGAAAAAGGGGAAAAGGAGCTTTGTTCTTGGATCCATGAGATGATGACTGTTTCCTAGTCTGTAAAACCATCTTGGGCAGCACAGCTGTGGGACTGAAAGCCAAAGACCATGGCAATCACAGTACCCGAGCTGGGAAATGTTGCACACTTCTGAGCTGGTGTTTAAGTGTGGGGAAGTACTCCATACAATAAATTATTTACAAATACATACGTATTAAAGAAGCTATCTTTTTTTTAATATTTTATTTATTTATTTGAGAGAGAGGGAGAAAGAGAGAGACAGAGCACAAACAGGGGGAGGGGCAGAGGGAGAGGGAAAAGCTGAGCAGGGAGCTGGACTACAGCTCGATCCCAGGACCCTGGGATCATGACCCGAGCCAAAGGCAGACACTTAAACAACTGAGCCACCCAGGCGTCCCAAGAAGCTGTCTTTAAACAGGAACGCACGTGAAACAAGACTGGGTAGTCATCAGGTGGCAAGTGTCATGAACAGAGGCTCCCAGAATCTGTACCCCGCATCTCCCCCAGGGACAGTGGCTCACTGTTCCTGACTCCATGTCCTCTGGATGGCAACACAGCAGCCAAGAATGCCAGGAGGCACTGTATGCATGGTCCTTGCTGGATCCCCACTCATTCTTGACCAAAACACTCCTGTTCTTTTTCCTGGAGTGTCTCTCTTCCCTTCAGGGACACACAGGCACTGCTCCCTCTCAGACATCACATTTATGCACCTGTGAATCTCCCTGCTGATTTTGGTAAAATGCAAATTGTGATTCAGGAAGTCAGCTGAGGACAAGACCTTATATTTTTAAAAAGTCCCAGGGTGACAGTTCTGCTGCTTCTTTAAGTCCAACAGACATCAAGAAGGCTGAATCCTGCCTTTCTATTTAATTCAGAATACTTGGAGCAACAGATCCATCCAATAGGTTTGTGTAGTTAAATAATACAAATTGGGGCGCCTGGGTGGCTCAGTCATTAAGCGTCTGCCTTCGGCTCAGGTCATGATCCCAGGGTCCTGGGATCGAGCCCCCCATCAGGCTCCCTGCTCCACGGGAGGCCTGCTTCTCCCTCTCCCACTCCCCCTGCTTGTGTTCCCTCTCTCGCTGTCTCTCTCTCTGCCAAATAAATAAATAATTTTAAAAAAATCTTTAAATAATACAAATCTTCACAAAAAAAACTTGTTTCTACTTAGAGGCCTGGAGATGTCAACAGGAACAGGGAAACTGTGAACTCCCTTGGCTAGGTGACAAGACTTTTAACAAGAAGAGCATCAAACATCTCAACTGCTACAAACATGTCAGGAAGAAAAAGAAGAAGAAAAACCTATGTATTTAGCATAAATTCAACACAGATTTTTATTGAGGACATTTCCATGCAGGTGAGACACCTTTCCAAGTATACAAATATTAAGAAAACATGGACTTTTCTCTCAAGAATCCTAAGAATTAGAAGGGATAAGGGTCCTGACTGGGGAAAACAAGCACCAGGGGTCAGGAATAGAATTGTCAAAGTGTCCGAAAAGGTGGTGGAAATTCTCACCAGACAGATTGCTCCCACTTCTGAATAAAGGAGGGCTCACTGGAGGAAGTGACATCTGATGCCTGTGACCCATGGAGGTGCTGGGACATCATTTTGCACCAAGTTAAATTTTGACACTTAAGTTCCAGAACCAAGTCAGAACAACAAATCACCCTACATTACACTGAGCTTATTTTGACAACTGATCACTAAGCAAAAATGAAAGGCAAAATTACACACACAGAGTTGCAAGGACGTCACCATTGAGCTGGGTTTAGGTAAGTAGTGGAGCCTGGGCTGCTGGGATCTCGCTCAGAAGGGAGGTCAATACACTGCTGTCTCCAGTGTGTTTTCCTGGGAGAAACAGAGGAAGAGTCACTCTGCAGCAGGTGGAGGTGAGAACAGCAGGGGGGAGGCCACTGGAAGCAGGAGGGTTGAAGACAGACTGAAAGGTGGGAAGACACAGGGGAAAGAACAGGAAGGTGGCTCCAAAGACATACCAGCGCTTCCAGAGCCACAACGCCAGACCTGCCAGAAGCACCAGGAGCACTGTCACCGCCAGGAAGACCAAGCCCATGGAGTGGGGCTGCTCTGTGGGTTTGGTGCACAGAAGGTATCACTTCCCATCTACCCTGGGTTGAACTGCACCTCCCTGTCCTCCTTGCTCTTGTCAACCTCTGCCTCACCAACCGCCCTTCCTCTTTTCACTTCTCCCATCCCTCCTCAGAGATGGACCCTTCATCCAATCCAATGCATCCTCCCATATTTTCAAGACTTCACTCTCAGCTCTTCCATTTCTTGGATTACCAATTTTTTTAGTCACTTTTGGTCTAGCCACCCAAATTTTTCATCTGGCTATCCTGCTTTGCTGGAGGACCACTACCCTTTTTCCCAGCTGGACCCCAGTCTTTCTCACCCCAGTAGAGGACCATGTCCTGGCCTCCTAGACTGCTGTGTCTCACCCGGCATGACAGGCCAGCTGCTTCCCTGGATTTCACATCCAAGGACACCTGAAGATACCATGTCCCATCAGCATGGGGAAGGAGATCACCTCGCTGTGTGCCCTGTTGCTCCTGCTCACCCCACATCCACATCACCCACACAGGCTTTGGGTAGAAGCCAGAGACGTGGCACACCAGGAGCAGACGGCCAGGACCAGGACTGGGGCCAGTGGACAGCCAGGCCTCTGGCCTCACTGCAGAGACAGGACAGGAATTCACAGACTGAGAGGGTAGATATTCATGTCACTTTAGATAGATTTCTACCTCTAGACCCATCACCATCATCCCCTCTCCCTCTTGACTCCTTCTTACCCTGAATTTGAAAGAATAGTACAAATTTATGAGTGCAGAGTAGACAATTCATGGAGGGAGGGAGTGGGACGTACTTTGTCGCTGGAGATACGCCTTCCCCGCATCAAGAAGACCCAACAGGAACCGGGGGCAGGAGTCGCTGAGGAGTTTGTGTACTATTTCATCGAAAACAAGGTACTGATTGAATACTGTGCAGACCT
>NW_022589800.1:2325184-2356800 GCF_004348235.1 Phoca vitulina
AACGCGGCAGGGATGTCCACTATCACCACTGCTATTCAACATAGTATTGGAAGTCCTAGCCACAGCAATCAGACAACAAAAAGAAATCAAAGGCATCCAAATCGGCAAAGAAGAAGTCAAATTCTCACTCTTGGCAGATGATATGATACTTTATGTGGAAAATCCCAAAGACTCCACCCCAAAACTGCTAGAACTCATACAAGAATTCAGTAAAGTGGCAGGATATAAAATCAATGCACAGAAGTCAGTGGCATTCCTATACACCAACAACAAGTCAGAAGAAAGAAAAATTAAGGAGTCGATCCCATTTACAATTGCACCCAAAACCATAAGATACCTAGGAATAAATCTAACCAAAGAGGCAAAGGATCTGTACTCAGAAAACTATAAAATACTCATGAAAGAAATTGAGGAAGACACAAAGAAATGGAAAAACGTTCCATGCTCATGGATTGGAAGAACAAATATTGTGAAGATGTCAATCCTACCTAGAGCAATCTACACATTCAATGCAATCCCCATCAAAATACCATCCACTTTCTTCAAAGAAATGGAACAAATAATCCTAAAATTTGTATGGAACCAGAAAAGACCCCGCATAGCCAGAGGAATGTTGAAAAAGAAAAGCAAAGCTGGCGGCATCACAATTCCGGACTTCCAGCTCTACTACAAAGCTGTCATCATCAAGACAGTATGGTACTGGCACAAAAACAGACACATAGATCAATGGAACAGAATAGAGAGCCCAGAAATGGACCCTCAACTCTATGGTCAACTAATCTTCGACAAAGCAGGAAAGAATGTCCAATGGGAAAAAGTCTCTTCAACAACTGGTGTTGGGAAAATTGGACAGCCACATGCAGAAGAATGAAACTGGACCATTTCCTGACACCACACACAAAAATAGACTCAAAATGGTTGAAAGACCTAAATGTGAGACAGGAGTCCATCAGAATCCTAAAGGAGAACACAGGCAGCAACCTCTTTGACCTCAGCCGCAGCAACTTCTTCCTAGAAACATCGCCAAAGACAAGGGAAGCAAGGGCAAAAATGAACTATTGGGACTTCATCAAGATAAAAAGCTTTTGCAAAGCAAAGGAAACAGTCAACAAAACCAAAAGACAACCGACAGAATGGGAGAAGATATTTGCAAATGACATATCAGATAAAGGGCTAGTATCCAAAATCTATAAAGAACTTCTTAAACTCAACACCCAAAGAACAAAGAATCCAATCAAGAAATGGGCAGAAGACATGAACAGACATTTTTCCAAAGAAGACATCCAAATGGCCAACAGACACATGAAAAAGTGCTCAACATCGCTCAGCATCAGGGAAATCCAAATCAAAACCTCAATGAGATACCACCTCACACCAGTCAGAATGGCTAAAATTACCTAGTCAGGAAATGACAGATGTTGGCGGGGATGTGGAGAAAGGGGAACCCTCCTACACTGTTGGTGGGAATGCAAGCTGGTGCAGCCACTCTGGGAAACAGTATGGAGGTTCCTCAAAAAGTTGAAAATAGAGCTACCATATGATCCAGCAATTGCACTCCTGGGTATTTACCCCAAAGATACAAATGTAGGGATCCGAAGGGGTACATGCACCCCGATGTTTATAGCAGCAATGTCCACAATAGCCAAACTGTGGAAAGAGCCCAGATGTCCATCGACAGATGAATGGATAAAGAAGAGGTGGTATATATATACAATGGAATATTATGCAGCCATCAAAAGGAATGAGATCTTGCCATTTGCAATGACGTGGATGGAACTGGAGGGTATTATGCTGAGCGAAATAAGTCAAACAGAGAAAGACATGTATCATATGACCTCACTGATATGAGGAATTCTTAATCTCAGGAAACAAACTGAGGGTTGCTGGAATGGGGTGTGGGGTGGGAGGAATGGGGTGACTGGGTGATAGACACTGGGGAGGGTACGTGCTCTGGTAAGCGCTGTGAATTGTGCAAGACTGTTGAATCTCAGATCTGTACCTCTGAAACAAATAATGCAATATATGTTAAGGAAAAAAAGAAGAAGAAGAAGAAGATAGCAGGAGGGGAAGAATGAAGGGGGGGAAATCGGAGGGGGAGACGAACCATGAGAGACGATGGACTCTGAAAAACAAACTGAGGGTTTTAGAGGGGAGGGGGGTGGGAGGATGGGTTAGCCTGGTGATAGGTATTAAAGAGGGCACATTCTGCATGGAGCACTGGGTGTTATGCACAAACAATGAATCATGGAACACTACATCTAAAACTAATTATGTAATGTATGGTGATTAACATAACAATAAAAAATTTTTTAAAAAACTAGACCATTCTCTTATACCATATAAAAAGATAAACCCTAAATGGATGAAAGACCTCAATGTGAGACAGGAATCCATCAAATTTCTAGAGAACATAGGCAGTAACCTCTTTGACATCGGCCACAGCAACTTCTTTCAAGACATGTCTCTAAATTCAAGGGAAACAAAAGCCAAAATGAACTTTTGGGACTTCATCAAGATAAAAAGCTTTTGCACAGCAAAGGAATCAGTCAACAAAACTAAGAGGCAATCCACGGAATGGGATAAGATATTTGCCTGTGCTCTCTTCTAGGATGTTTATGATTTCATGTCTCACATTTAGGTCCTTAATCCACTTTGGATTTATTTTTGTGTATGGTGTAAGAAAGTCATCTAGTTTCTTTCTTTTGTATGTGCTGTCCAGTTTTCCCAACACCAGTTGTTGAAGAGACTTTTTATTTCCCATTGCATATTCTTGCCTCCTTTTTCAAAGTTTAATTGACCATAAAATTTGGGTTTATTTCTGGGCTCTCTGCTCTGTTCCATTGACCCTAGTGTCTACTTTTGTGCTAAGTCCATACTGTTTTAATTACTACAGCTTTGTAGTATAATTTGAAATCTGGAATTGTGATACATCCAGATTTGTTTGTCTTTCTCAAGATTCCTTTGCCATTCAAAGTATTTTGTGGTTCCATACAAATTTTAAGATTGTTTGCTCTAGTACTGTGAAAAATGCTATTGGTATTTTGAGAGACATTGCATTAAATCTGTAGTTGCTTTAGGTAGTATGGAAATGTTAACAATATTTGTTCTTCCAATCCGTAAGCATGGAATATCTTTCCATTTCTTTGTGTCACCTTCAATTTTTTTCATCAGTATTTTATAGTTTTCAGATACAAGTCTTTCACCTCTTTGGTCAGGTGTATTCCTAGGTATTGAATTATTTTTGGTGCAATTGAAATGGGATGGTTTTCTTGATTTCTCTTTATGCTGCTTCACTATTAGTGTATACAAATATCAGAATGTGTACTCTGCTGTTTTAGGATGGAATGGTCTGAAATATCATTTATTTAACTGGTTCAATATGTCATTCAAGGTTACTGTTTCCTTGATGATTTTCTGATTGGATCATCTGTCCATTGATGTAAGTGGAGTGCTAAAGTCCCCTACTATTATTGCATTACTATTGATTACTTCCTTCATGTTTGTTACTAACTGCTTTATGTATTTGGGTGCTCCCATTTTGGGTGCATAAGTATTTACAATTGTTATATCTTCTTGTTGGATTGTTCCCCTTATTATTATATAGTGTCCTTCTTTGCCTCTTGTTACAGTCTTTCTGTTAACATCTATCTTGTCTGATACAAGTATTGCTATGTTGGCTTTCATTTCACATCCATTTGCTTGATAAATGCTTCTCCACTCCTTCACTTTTAATCTCGTGCTTTTAGGTCTGAAATGAGTCTCTTGTAGGCAGGATAGAAATGTGTCTTGATTTTTAATCCATCCCATCACACTACGTCTTTTTATTGGAGCATTTAATCCATTTACATTCAATGTAATTATTGATAGATATGTACTTATTGCCATTTTGTTACTTGTTTCATGTTTGTTTTTGTAGTTCTGTTCCTTTCTCCTCTTGCTCTTTTCTCCAATGGACAGTTGGCTTTCTTTATTAGCAAGATGCTTGGATTCTTTCTTGTTACATTTTGCATACCTATTGCTAACTTTTGATTTCTGGTTACCATTCAGTATGTATAGAACAGCTTTTGTATCTAGATGTCAATATTAAGTTAAGGTCACTTAAGTTTGAACACATCCTTTACTCCTCTCCCACCCACTACCTATGTTTTAGGTATATTTTATCATAATTTATATCCTTTCATTTTGTGAGTTCCTTGATGATGCTTATGAATATCTTTATTTTTATTGCTTTTGTGCTTCCTTTCCTTTTGGTCTTTGCTTTTCATTCAGAGTCCCCCTTAACATTTCTTGTAGTGCTGGATTAGTGGTCATGAATTCCTTTAACATTGGCTTGTCTGGTAAATTCTTTTTTTTTTTTTTTTTAATATTTATTTATTTGACAGAGAGAGACACAACAAGAGAGGGAACACAAGTAGAGGGAGTGGGAGATGGAGAAGCAGGCTTCCCACTGAGCAGGGAGCCCGATGTGGGGCTTGATCCCAGGACCCTGGGACCATGACCTGAGCCGAAGGCAGATGCTTAACAACTGAGCCACCCACGTGCCCCAAGTCTAGGAAATTCTTTATCTCTCCTTCTATTCTGAATGATAGCCTTGCTGGATAGAATATTCTTTTCCTTTCAGTACTTCGAATATATCACACCATTTTCTTCTGGCCTGCAAAGTCTCTCCTGAAAATCAGCTGAAAATTTTATGGGTTTCCCTTGGATGTAACTGTCTTCTTTTCTCTTGCTGTTTTTTTTTTTTTTTTAGTTTTATTTTATTATATTATGTTAGTCACCATACAATACATTATGAGTTTTTGATGTAGTGATCCATGATTCATTGTTTTCGTATAACACCCAGTGCTCCATGCAGTACGTGCCCTCTTTAATACCCATCACCGGGCTAGCCCATCCCCCAACCCCCTCCCCTCTAAAACCCTCAGATTGTTTCTCAGAGTCCATAGTCTCTCATGGTTCATCTCTCCCTCCGATTCCACCCTCCCTTCATTTTTCCCATCTTTCTCCTAATATCCTCCATGCTATTCCTTATGTTCCACAAATAAGTGAAACCATATGATAATTGACTTTCTCTGCTTGACTTATTTCACTCAGCATAATCTCCTCCAGTCCCATCCATGTTGATGTAAAAGTTGGGTATTCATCCTTTCTGATGGCTGAGTAATATTCCATTGTATATATGGACCACATCTTCTTTATCCATTCATCTGTTGAAGGGCATCTCTGCTCTTTCCACAGTTTGGCTATGGCGGACATTGCTGCTATGAACATTGGGGTGCATATGGCCCTTCTTTTCACTACATCTGTGTCTTTGGGGTAAATACCAGGAGTTCAATTGCTGGGTCATAGGGTAGCTCTATTTTTAATTTTTTGAGACACCTACACACTGTTTTCCAAAGTGGCTGGACCATCTTGCATTCCCACCAACAGGGTAAGAGGTTCCCCTTTCTCCACAACTTCAACATTTGTTGTTTCTTGCCTTGTCCATTTTTGCCATTCTAACTGGTGTAAGGTGGTATCTCAATGTGGTTTTGATTTGTATTTCCCTGATGGCTAATGATGTTGAACACTTCTTCATGTGTCTCTTAGCCATTTCTTTGTCTTCTTTGGAGAAATGTCTGTTCATGTCTTCTGCCCATTTTTTGACTTGATTATTTGGTTTTTGGGTCTTGAGTTTGAGAAGTTCTTTATAGATCTTGGATACCAGTCCTTTATCTGTAGTGTCATTTGCAAATATCTTCTCCCATTCTGTGGTTTGCCTCTTTGCTTTGTTGACTGTTTCCTTTGCTGTGCAGAAGCTTTTTATCTTGATTAAGTCCCAAAAGTTCATTTTTGCTTTTGTTTCCCTTGAATTTAGAGACAGGTCTTGAAAGAAGTTGCTGTGGCCAATGTCAAAGAGGTTACTGCCTATGTTCTCCTCTAGGATTTTGATGGATTCTTGTCCCACATTGAGGTCTTTCATCCATTTAGAGTTTATCTTTGTGTGTGGTGTAAGAGAATGGTTGAGTTTCATTCTTCTGTATATAGCTGTCCAATTTTCCCAGCACCATTTATTGAAGAGACTGTCTTTTTTCCATTGCATGTTTTTTCCTCCTTTGTCAAAGATTATTTGACCATAGAGTTGAGGGTCCATATCTGGGTTCTCTATTCTGTTCCAGTGGTCTGTATGTCTGTTTTTGTGCCAGTACCATGCTGTCTTGGTGATCACTGCTTTGTAATATAGCTTGAAATAGGGCAACGTGATGCCCCCAGCTTTGTTTTTCTTTTTCAACATCTCCTTGGCGATTCGGGGTCTTTTCTGATTCCATACAAATTTTAGGATTGTTTGTTCCAGCACTTTGAAAAATGTCATTGGAATTTTGATCGGGATGGCATTGAAGGTATAGATTGCTCTGGGTAGCATAGACATTTTAACAATGTTTATTCTTCCGATCCATGAGCATGGAATATTTTTCCATCTTTTTGTGTCTTCTTCAATTTCTTTCATGAGTGTTTTGTAGTTCCTAGAGTATAGATCCTTTACCTCTTTGGTTAGGTTTATTCTGAGGTATCTTACGGTTTTTGGTGCTATTGTAAATGGAATCGTTTCTTTAATTTCTCTTTCAACAGTTGCGTTGTTAGTGTATAAAAAAGCAACTGATTTCTGTGCATTGATTTTGTATCCTGCCACATTACTGAATTGCTGGATGAGTTCTAGTAATTTGGGGGTGGAGTCTTTTGGGTTTTCCACATAAAGTATCATGTCGTCTGCGAAAAGAGAGAGTTTGACTTCTTCTTTGCCAATTTGAATACCTTTTATTTCTTTTTGTTGTCTGATTGCTGTTGCTAGGACTTCTAGTACTATGTTGAACAACAGTGGTGAGAGTGGGCACCCTTGACGTGTTCCTGATCTTAAGGGAAAGGCTCTCAGCTTTTCCTCACTGAGGATGATATTCGCTGTGGGTTTTTCATAGATGGATTTTATGAGCTTGAGGAATGTTCCCTCTATCCCTATACTCTGGAGAGTTTTAATCAGGAAAGGATGTTGTATTTTGTCAAATGCTTTTTCTGCATCAATTGAGAGGACCATATGGTTCTTCTCCCTCCTCTTATTAATGTGTTCTATCACATTGATTGATTTGCGAACGTTGAACCACCCTTGCATCCCAGGGATAAATCCCACTTGGTCGTGGTGGATGATCCTTCTAATGTACTGTTGGATCCTATTAGCTAGGATTTTGTTGAGGATTTTGGAATCCCTATTCATCAGGGATATCAGTCTGAAATTCTCCTTTTTGATGGGGTCTTTGCCTGGTTTGGGGATTAAGGTAATGCTAGCCTCATAGAATGAGTCTGGAAGCTTTCCTTCTGTTTCTATTTTTTGAAACAGCTTCAGTAGAATAGGTATTATTTCTTCTTTGAATGTTTGGTAGAATTCCCCAGGGAATCCATCAGGCCCTGGACTCTTGTTTTTTGGGAGGTTTTTGATCACTGCTTCAATCTCGTTACTGGTTATTGGCCTATTCAGGTTGTCAATTTCTTCCTATTTCAGTCTTGGCAGCTTATAGGTTTCCAGGAAGGCCTCCATTTCATCCAGATTGCTCAATTTATTGGCATATAGTTGTTGATAATAATTTCTAATAATTGTTTCTATGTCCTTGGTGTTGGTCGTGATCTCTCCCCTTTCATTCATAATTTTATTAATTTGGGTCCTTTCTCTCTTCTTTTGGATAAGTCTGGTCAGTGGTTTATCAATCTTATTAATTCTTTCAAAGAACCAACTTCTAGTTTCATTGATCTGATCTACTGTGTTTCTGATTTCTAATTCATTGATTTCTGCTCTAATTTTAATTATTTCTCTTCTAATGCGTGGCTTAGGCGTCATTTGTTGCTTTTTCTCTGGTTCTTTAAGGTGTAGAGTTGGTTGGTGAATTCGGGATTTTTCTATTTTTTTGAGTGAGGCTTGGGTGGCTATGTATTTCCCCCTTAGGACCACCTTTGCAGTATCCCATAGGTTTTGGACCGATGTGTTTTTGTTCTCATTGATTTCCATGAATTGTTTAAGTTCTTCTTTGATTTCTTGGTTGACCCAAACATTCTTGAGCAGAGTGGTCTTTAGCTTCCAAGTGTTTGAATTTCTGCCAAATTTTTTCTTGTGATTGAGTTCCAGTTTTAGAGCATTGTAGTCTGAGAATATGCAGGGAATAATCTCAATCTTTTGGTATTGGTTGAGACCTGATTTGTGACCCAGTATGTGGTCTATTCTGGAGCAAGTTCCATGTGCGCTTGAGAAGAATGAGTATTCTGTTGTTTTAGGGTGGAATGTTCTGTAAATATCTATGAGGTCCATCTGGTCCAATGTATCATTCAAAGCTCTTGTTTCCTTGTTGATTTTCTGCTGAGATGATCTGTCCATTGCTGAGAGTGGAGTATTGAGGTCTCCTACAATTAACATATTGTTATCAGTATGACTCTTTATTTTGGTTGACAGTTGGCTTATGTAGATGGCTGCTCCCATGTTGGGGGCATAGATATTTACAATTGTTAGATCTTCTTGTTGGATAGACCCTTTAAGAATGATATAGTGTCCTTCTGCGTCTCTTATTACAGACTTTAGTTTAAAATCTAATTTGCCTGATATAAGAATTGCTACCCCAGCTTTTTTTTGAGGTCCGCTGGCACGGAAGATAGATCTCCATCCCTTCACTTTCAGTCTGGATGTATCTTTAGGTTTAAAATGAGTCTCTTGTAGACAGCATATGGATGGGTCCTGTCTTTTTATCCAATCTGCAACCCTGTGCCATTTTATGGGAGCATTTAGGCCATTCACGTTGAGAGTGATTATTGAAAGATATGAATTAATTGTCATCATGTTGCCTGTGAAGACGTTGTTTTTATAGATTGTCCCTGTAAATTTCTGTTGTAGATCACTCTTGGGGTCTTTCTCCTTTTATAGAACCCCCCCTTAATATTTCTTGCAGGGCCGGCTTAGTGGTACATATTCTTTCAACTTCTGCCGGTCGTGGAAGCTCTGCATCTCTCCATCCATTCTAAATGAAAGCCTTGCCAGATAAAGTATTCTTGGCTGCATGTTCTTCTTATTTAGTACCCTGAATATGTCTTGCCAGGCCTTTCTGGCTTGCCAGGTCTCTGTGGATAGGTCTGACATTATTCTGATGTTCCTCCCTCTGTACGTAAGGAATCTCTTCCCCCTAACTGCCCTTAAGATGGTTTCCTTGGTTCTAAGATTTGCAAGTTTTACTATTACATGCCAGGGTGTTGGCCTGTTTTCCTTGATCTTAGGAGGGGTCCTCTCTGCCTCTAGGACTCGAATGTTTGTTTCATTCCCCAGATTAGGGAAGTTCTCAGCTACAATTTGCTCAAATACATCTTCTAGCCCTCTCTCTCTCTCCACTCCCTCCGGGATTCCAATGATTCTGACATTTGAACGCCTCATGGTGTCACTTATTTCTCTGATTCTATTTTCATGGATTTTGAGTTGTTTTTCCCTGGCCTCCTCTTTTTCCTTCTTGTCTATTAATTGGTCTCCTAGATCACTAATTCATTCTTCTGCCTCACTTACCCTAGCTGCTAGATTATCTAGATTGGATTGGATCTCATTGATAGCATTTTTAAGTTCTGCCAATTCCCCTTTTATTTCTGCCCTTAGAGACTCTATGTTGCCATTCATTGATTTCTCCATTCTAGCCATTGTCTTCACAATTGCTAGCCTGAATTCCATCTCTGACATCTTGGTTATGTCTGCATCCATTTGTAAATCTGCAGCATAAGTCATAATCTCTGAGTCTTTTCTGTTTTGGGGGCTCCTCCTCCTAGTCATTCTGTTGATGGGTGTTTGAGGGAATGTATAGAGTCCAAATTATTGACCAGAACCCAAGCAAGATGGACCTGTTTTCTTGGGACCTTAGGGTTGCTGGCCTCTTGTTTTCCCAGCCTGTCTTCTGCGGGAGGGGCCTGCCGCGCTGTTACTCAGGCAACCCTGTTGGGGCGGAGTTGCCCTGCGCCCCTGTGGCGGGGGATGGGCTCAGCGGGAATCAGTCTTTGGGGCTTTTGTTCTCTGGCGCCTTTCCCTGGCGGCTTTCCGCGTCTCTTCCGCGAGTCAGAGCAGAAGAGACCATTTCCAACCCTCTGCCTCAGAGCAGAGACCGCAGTCTGTTCTTCAGTGAGCTCTCCAGGCCACACCGTCTCCGTTTCTGTCCGTGCTGCTATAAACTGCAGCGGCCTGGGTTGTGTGCCCCTCCGCAGCGCCCCCAGTCCTGCCTCCAGGTCGGGGCACGTCTCTGCCCTTTGTGCTTCTAAAACCGCCAGCCGCCCCCAGTTCGCGCGCCCGACTCCGCCGCTTGGGGTCCTGTCCCATGGACTGCAGTTCGCGTGCGCGCGACCCCGCCGGTCTGGTTTTCCACCCCGGGGGCTGCCCTAAAGTCCTTTCCTGACGCTACCAGTCTGTGAGTCTGTGCCCGTCCGCAGCGCGAGGCTGTCACTCACCGGCGGGTGTAGGATCCCCACGGCCAGGCTCCCTCCCGCCGCCGTTTATCCTCCGATATCTGCCCGCAGGATCACGGCTCTCCGCTTCCTACCTCAAAACCAACCGCCTGCGATATTCTGTTTGTAGAGATCCAGATCTTCTTACATCTCAGGCTGGTTTCGTGGGTGCTCAGAGTGGTCTGGTAGATATCCAGCTCAATTCCGGGGACCACTTGAAATAGGGTCCCCTACTCCTCCGCCATCTTTCCCCCCTCCAAAATAATATTTTCTAAAGTGGTGTCCCTTAACTGATGTTTGACCACTCAGAATCGTGACATCATAGGTTGCCTTTGGGTGTTAGATATATACCTGTCTTATAATGGATCCCCAACATCTAACAGAAAGCTTGATAAGTGGTAAGTGCTCATAGATTATTTATTTATTTTTTAAATTAAATTAAATTAAATTAAATTTAATTTTTTTTTAGAAAGAGAGAGGGAGCATTGGCAACAGGGGTGGGGGAGGGGCAGAGGGGGAATTTAGAAAGAGAGAATATTGAGCAGGCTCCTCACTTGGTGCAGGGCCCAAAACAGGGCTTGATCTCATGACCCTGAGAAATCAGGAGTCAGACGCCCAACTGACTGAGCCACCCAGGTGCCCCAAATTCTTGAATGATTGAATAATTTACTTTGGACATCCAATTATTCTTAAAATTATGGAGATCTTCAACTTAAAAAGTTCTTGAGGATCAGAAAGCACTAGTTGTAAGCTTACTTGAGGAAATGAGAATCTTACACTGTTTCCTTTAGGATAAGAACATATGCTAATAATTATGATGTTCACACAGAGGGTCCTGTTGTGAATTTTCTACTACTTTAATTAGATACCATGAGACTTTGTAGCAAGTGAAGTTAATAGAGTGTTCTGGAATCATGTATCCAGATTCCCTTCTTACTATTCCTACCTTCATTTCTTCCCCAGAATATGCCAGTACCCTTATGTCTGGAGGCCAGACAGGGACTACAGCCACTCATACAAAAATTCTTAGTGACAGGACTTTGGCACCCCTGCAATTTGCTTTGTAATACCCCCATCTTGGCGATAAAAGTCCAATAGCTCATATAGAATGGTACAGGAAACGTAAGAGCTATCAACAACTCTGTTATTTCTATTTACCTAACCGTTATACCTTCCTAGGACAAATCCCTTTAGACACATGTGGAAGACGAATTCCCATAACATTTGATTTTGAAAACCAGAGGGACTTAATTTCTGGGGTTCTTAAAATCCATGGGGATTAATACGTGGAACATAAATGCTAAGTTTTACATGAGCTGGCCTCTGCTGGACATGCTGACCTTCTACTTCTATTGTGTTCATAACTGTTAAAGGCTCTTCAGTATTTGTTTGTGCTTTATATCATCTGAATATATGTATTTGGGCTATCTGTCTTGTTAAATCTTGGTTAAGCAGTAAGCAGAACTAATCTCAGTCTAATGAAAAGAAGGAAATACATGTTTTTAGAAAGTAAAGATTAGAACACAGAAAGTTAGAAAGAACTCACCCTTGTGCTTAAGATTGTGAAAATCTGGATAATTGAATCACTTGTCTTGAATCCATCAGAAAGCCGAAGTATCCGGGCAACTTGTTAACCCAAAATCTAGGGAAAGACAAACTCCTCCCAGGAGACAGGGTATGTGTACAAGCCACTTTTAGGCAATGAGCTTGAGTGATGGAAACCTGAGTAAGGTAGAAGGGCCCACAATGAGCCCCTACCACCTGGCTGAATACAAACAGACCCATTAGGTGACCTACCTAAAATATCCATAAGCCCTAGCTGACCAATGGGTTATTTACCCCAGACACAGGTACCAAAAAAGGAAATTTCCTTATGTTCCCCTGTTTGCTCACCTTCCAATTAACTATAGCCGCCCATCACTTCTTCCTCCCAGACAGTCTGTCCTTTGCTGTCCTGCCCAGTGCTCCCTGATGGTGTATTCAGTAAACTTCTATCTTCTTTGTTCAGCCTTTGGTGAATTCTTTCATTGATCTCACCACTGGCATTGACCTGATCAGGTTGCCCCACATTTGGTGGCCCTAATGTGAAGACTTTGCAAGGCCAGGGTCACCCCAGATACTCATGGAATTTCTTGGGACTTTCTCTCAGTGGACCAACCTTAGTACTCCTTGGGGAACGGATGACTGGTAGCCAAGGTTACCCCTCCCTGAGGATTTAAAGCCCCAGGGGGAAACAGACAGACACCCCTTGACGAGAAAGGGTGAGCAATTTTCCCTCATGCCCTTCAGAAGGACTCTTCCCTCCCTCTCCTTTCTTTTTTTGGCCTTTCAGCAGCCTAACCCTAGTACTACTCAGATAACTGAGGATCTCTGGCCAGCGCAGGTTGCCAGTGTGGTCTGAAGGTAAGAGAGCGAGCAGGTCAGACTGTCCATTCCTGCGAAGGTGAAGGACCCCTTTCTCTCTGCTTTCCCACTCTGTCCCCGAGGTCTCCATTCCTAATATGTGGCACACTTCCCAGAGGGGGTCATCCAGGGCAAATCCACACATATTATGGACTCAAGGGAGTGCACAAATACACACATATTGGGACCCTTTCCTGATGTTAGCTATCAGCCACCTTACTCCTTCCAGGTCCCACCCCTTTATTCTTTTGTTCCCACAGGCCCAGTCATGACCTTGATCTACAGGCAAAATACATTCCTACGTGTCTGAGTGGTGAGTCTTCCCCCTCAATTTCCAACCCTATTTGGCCAACTGAGGTCTCGCTCTCCCTGTTGCAGGGGATGTTCCACCAAGAATAGTCATTGTTATTTGCCATTACACTCTTCTTGGGGGGACTCTGCGGTAGAGTTAGTCACTCCATATATAGTCAGGGCCTTTTGAGTTCAGTAGGATGCCCTGACTGAAATCACATCCAGGAGTCAGAACTCCATTTCCTTTGGCAGCCTGGCCTTTTGGGAATTGGGAGCTGGTCTTTGCCACTATGGCACAAATAGCCTCTATTCTTGCAGACTCGCCCTTAGGCTGTATTCTTAAAAACTTGAAAAAATTCAGTGTGCCTGGGTGGCTCAGTCAGTTGAGTGTCTGATGCTTGATTTTGGCTCAGGTCATGCTCTCAGGGTGGTGGGATCCAGCCCCAAGGTGGGGTCCCTGATCAGTGCAGATTCTGCTTGTCCCTTTCCCTCCCCGGCTTGTGTTCTCTCCCACTCTCTCACTCTCAAATAAATGAATAAATAAATAAATAAAACCTTAAAAAAAAAAAACTGGAACAAATTTGACCCCCAAGGTCTGCAGAGACAACATCTTATCTTTTTCTATAATGTTTCCTGGGCTCACTACAAACTCCCAGATCAAAAAGACAGGCCACTCCATGCAACTCATTCTTATTTTCTATTTTCAAGCTTGACACTTTTGCCAGAACTCCTCCAAATGATTAGAGGTCTCATATGCACAAGCCTTCATGGCATTATCCCAAAACCCTGACCTCTGCAAAAACTGTGGAATGTGTCTTGCTCAGTTTCATGGCCCATCTGACCTTGTGGACATTGTAGAACACCCCTCTTTCATTCCATCCCATGGTCTTACCCCTCCCTCTGAAGACCCAGAAGCTCCCCTGCATCCTCCTAATGCCCTAGGTGCTCCTGCCATTGCAGTCACTATGTTACCACCCTACCAGCCCTGTCCCATACCCAGTCTGTCACTAACTACAAGCTTAAGGGCCTGACTTCTGTTTCTCCACAAAATGTAGTGCCCCTCCATGAGGTAGCAAATGAGGATGCCAGGACCATAAGTGTCCCTGTTACCTTTTCAATGTCTGATCTGTCTCAGATAGAGAGAAAACTTGGCTCCTCTAGCCAAGATCCTTCCCACTTCACTAAGGAATTTGAAAGCCTCACAATTGTTTTTTGATCTCACCTGGCAGGACATTCATATAATCTTTACCGTGTGCTGTACCCATGAGGAAAAAACCCATATCTGGTCTTTGACTCAGAGCTGGGCTGGTGATGCCCACACCCATATCCATGACTGTGCTCTGGTGGGGGTATAGGTGGTCCCAAATGCCAACCCCAGATGGAATTATCAGGCAGGAGACTGGTAGAATTCTTCAGGATTACATGATACCCTGCCTAATCAGGGTATAAAAAAGCAATCATGAAAACTCTGAATTACACACAACTTAAAGAAATAACCCAAGGCCCAAATGAAAATCTCATCTAATTTCATTCTTGCTTAGCAGAGACCGTGAGAAAGTACACTAACCTAGATCCTGAGGGCCAAGAGGTCATGGCAATATTTGCAATGCATTTTATCACCGAGGCCACTCTGGACAACCTGCAGATGCCCTTAACTCTGTAACTCAATTATAAGGAGCCCTACAGAGCAGGGGAAGATGATCTCTCCTTTGACTAAGGAGTCCCAGGGGCTGTGCAGGCTCCCATCTTCTCCATCACTATGGTAGAGATTTGGGTAACCCCGGATGTGGCAGGGGACAAATTGAATTGCTAAGAGTTATGGGAGTCTCTTTTCCACCCTTATAAAATACTCAGGAGTCACATTTCAGTCCTAAACTCTCTTCACCCACATAGACAGGCGCCCAAAGAGGGAACCTTTCAGTCCCCCTTTAATTTGTTCTTTGGGTAACAATACCTTTACCCCGTTCCATTTCTGGGAAGGGATTTAATGACACAGTTCAAACTAATCTTTGCCTTTCTGAGATTGACTGCCCCCTGCTGGCATTTTTGTCCTCTGAGGCCTCTGCCCTTTCAAACATCAAGGCCTCTATATTTTAATAGATGTCCCTCAGGTATGGGACACCTTCATCCCAGGGCATTTCCTATCAACAACTACTATAAGGATAAAACTTAAAGATCTTCATTTCTTCCCCAGAAAATGCCAGTACCCTTATGTCTGGAGGCCAGACAGGGACTACAGCCACTCATACAAAAATTCTTAGTGACAGGACTTTGGCACCCCTGCAATTTGCTTTGAAATACCCCCATCTTGGTGATAAAAGTCCAATAGCTCATATAGAATGGTACAGGAAACATAAGAGCTATCAACAACTCTGTTATTTCTATTTACCTAACCGTTACACCTTCCTAGGACAAATCCCTTTAGACACAGTGCTGGATCTAAAAGAAGCTTTCTTCTGCATCACAGTGCACTGGCTTCCCGGTTCCTTTTTGCCTTTGAGTGGCAAGACCCCTCCACCCAGGTTACTCAACCCTAACTTGGACTGTCTTCCCTCAGGGCTTTAGGGACAGTCCACATTCATTTGGACAGGCCCTAGCCAAGGACTTCTCCACTTTTCAGCTCTCCAGAAGCAGTGTCTTACTTCAATATGCTGATGATTTACTTATCTATAGCCCTAATGAGAACACCTCTGACACAAATACCATCCTGGTGCTTCAGAGCTTCCCTTCTGGGGCTATAAGTTCTCCCCTTCAAAGGTCCAAATTTCCTCTCAGAAGGTTCAATGCTTAGGATTAATATTAACTCCAGGGACTAAGAGCCTCTCTGACCACCATAAGGGTCTCATTTTAACATGAAAATTCCCTCTACAAAACAGTAGCTTCATTCCTTTTTTGTATCTCAGGGTTTTGTCGAATATGGATACCCCAATTTGGATTAATAACAAAACTTCTTTATGAGGCCCTGAAGGGACCTGAGGAGGAGTTTCTGGAGTGGGACCTTGAAATGACAAAAGCTTTTGGAACTCTCCAACAGGCACTTACAAGGACCACACCAATGTCCCTGCCCGACCTCCAGAAGTGTTTCTCCTTATATGTGCATGAGAGAAGGGGAGTGGCCCTTGAAGTCTTGATCCAATTGCTTGATCCTTCCCAATGCCCATTCACACATCTGTCTAAGAATCTAGATCCTGTGGCACAGGGATGGCCTCCCGGCCTCTGAGCACTGGCATCCATGGCCCTACTGGTGGAAGAGACCTCTAAATTAACCTTGGGATAAGGCATAACTGTTTATATACCCCAACTGGTATTGGACACCCTAAATTCTAGGGCATTTCATTGGATCTCCTAGACCAGAATTACAAAATACCAAACCCTTTTATTAGAAACACCAGAACACTGTCTGTCCCCGGACTTCTGCCCTCCTCCTCAGGAGCACTGCAGTGCCCACTGGGCTCCACATCGGCCAAGGTATAGACCTCTAAAACATCAGTTGTTGAGCCCCACTGGTTGTAAAAACTCACAAATGAGCCCCTGTCATTTTCCCAGTCATTGGCTTTGGGGAACTGTTTTCCTTGTGTAATCCCCTGCACACTCCTTTCTCCCCATCCCCTCTCCCTCTCTCTCCTGTCTGTGACAAGGGCTCCCTCCCCTCCACAGCACCCATGATCCACTTCTCCCCCAAGTCATGTCTCTGTACCTCCTACCTTCCATGATGTGGTCTCTTCTCTGCCTCTAACTGTGCAGTTTGTTCTGTCAGTCCTCAAATCAATTTCATGGTATTCAGAATTATTTGATATTTATCCTGCTGTGTTTGAGGGTCCAGGCAAGCTTGGGGTCCTCCTACTCCTCCTCCATGTTTACTCCTCCTTCCAGACCCTCTTGCTTCTTTTCTGTTCTTTTCTTTAACTTTCTTACGGTGAGAACACTTTAGATATACCCTCCTGGCAAGTTTCATGTATACAATTCCTCTGCCTCCTTCCATGCAAGTTTCATCTTCAGGCTTCCTTCTCTGGTGTTGAAAACTGAATTACACTTGTCTCGGGCTTCATACCCTTACCTTATCATCAGGACAATAGAGAGCATCTCATTCCCCTGCCATCAACCACAAGGATCAGGCAGTGGGTCCACTCCAACAGGTCTCTGCAGTTAAATAACTGGAATGGTCACAGGTAAAACTGTGTTTCTCCTCAGGGGCTCAGAGACTTCAGAAAAGATCCAGAGGAGTGTGAATTCCCTTGGTCAGGTGACAAGACTTAACAAGAAGAGCATCAAACATATCAACTACTACAAACTTGTCAGGAAGCAAAAGAAAAACCTACAAATGTGGCATAAATTCAACACAGATTTTTATTGAGCACATATTTCATGCCAGTGAGTGTCCTTGTCAAGGATATACATATTAATAAGACATTGACTTTGCTCTTCTGAATCCTAACAATTAGAAGGGACGAGGGACCTAACTGGAGGTAAGGAGGTGTGGGGAATGAGACATAGATTTACAAAAGTTCAGGAAAAGTGGTGGACATTCTCAACAGTAGACTGCTTCTACTTCTGAATGAGGCAGCATTCTCAGGAGGAAGTGACATCTGATGCCTGATGACCCAAGCACGTGCTGGGACTTCATTTCATTCAAATATAAATATTGACATATAAGTTCCAGAAACAAGTCAGAACAACAAATCCCACTAAATTACACTAAGCTTATATTGACAACTGATCATTAGGCAGAACTGAAAGAAAAAGTTGCACACAGAGAGTGGCAAGCACATCACCGCTGAGCTAGCTTTAGGTAAGTCCTGGAGCCTGGGCTGCTGGGATCTCACTCCAAAGGGAAGCCAGTGCATTGATGTCTCCACTGTGTTTTCCTGGGAGGAACAGAGGAGGAAGTCCCTCTGTAGCAGGAGGTGAGGACTGCAGGGAGGAAGGGCAATGGAAGCAGGAGGGCTGAGGACAGACTGAAAGGTAGGGAGCCACATGGGAAAGAGCAGGAAGGGGGTTCCAAGAGACTTACCAGTGCTTCCAGAGCCACAATGCCAGACCTGCCAGAAACACCAGGGTCACTGCAACTGCCAGGAAGACCAAGCCCATGGAGTGGGGCTGCTCTGTGGGTTCAGTGCCCAAAGGGTGTCATTTTCCATCCACCTTGGGTTGAACTGCAACACCCTGGTCCTCTTTGGTCCTGTCAACTTTTGCCTCACCAACTGCCCTTCCTTTTCTGTCTTCCCTGATCCCTCCTCAGAGATGGACCCTTCACCCAACTCTCCACATCCTCCCACATCTGCAGGACCTTCACCCTCAACTCTTCCATTTCTTGGATTACTGACTTTTTGGTCCTTTGTGGTCTGGAGTCCCTAGTATTCCCTCTTTTTCATATGGCTCTCCTGCTCTGTCAGAGGAATACCCACCCCCTTTCCCAGCTGGGCCCCAGTCTTTCTCACCCCAGTAGAGGACCATGTCCTGGCCTCCTAGACTGCTGTGTCTCACCCAGCACGACAGGCCAGCTGCCCCCCTGGATTTCACATCCAAGGACGTCTGAAGGTACCATGTCCCATCAGCATGGGGCAGGAGATCACCTCACTGGGTGCCCTGTTGCTCCTACTCACCCCGCATCCACATCACCCACACAGGCTTTGGGTAGAAGCCAGAGACGTGGCACACCAACAGCAGATGGCCAGGACCAGGACTAGGGCCAGTAGACAGCCAGGCCTCTGGCCTCACTGCAGAGACAGGACAGGAATTCACAGACTGAGAGGGTAGATATTCATGTCACTTTAGATAGGTGTCTTTTTACCTCTAGACCCATCACCATCATCCCCTCTCCCTCTTGACTCCTTCTTGCCATGAATTTGAAATAATAGTACAAATTTATGAGTGCAGAGTAGACAATTCATGGAGGGAGGGAGTGGGACGTACTTTGTCGCTGGAGATACGCCTTCCCCGCATCAAGAAGACCCAACAGGAACCGGGGGCAGGAGTCGCTGAGGAGTTTGTGTACTATTTCATCGAAAACAAGGTACTGATTGAATACTGTGCAGACCTCCTGAGCCCTACTTCCTCCCTTTGGAGATGGCCACCATGATGTGTTCTGGAAACTCACGAGATCTGATCCTTGATAAGCAATCCGCATGAAGCCTACTGATGCTTCTCCAAAGTGGGAATCACAGCCTAACACCAGCTGTACCTGGAAGGGATCTGGGGAAAAGAGACTGTGAGTTTCAGGAGAGGGGGAGTGAAAGGGAGGAAATGAGATGAGTGGAAGCCAAGGATGGCAGAAACAGAGGGAGAAGTTCAGGGGAATGGAGGAATTGAGCAAAGTTTGGTTTGAGGGGACACTCACACAAAGGGGAAGTGGTGGTCAATGCAGACAGAGGAAGAGGTGAATGATTGAGGAAGGAACAAATGTTGGAGGGGAGATATGAATGGTGTGGGCAGAGAATAAGGAAGGGCTCAGTGGGAGAGTTAGGGTAAAAACAATCTAGGTGAAGGGAGTGTAGCTAGGTACAGGGAAAACTTAGACAGTGTTTACTCATGGGTTTGAAGAGGGAGAAAAGTACTGTCCAAGGAGTCATTCACAGAGTGAGGGAGCAGAGGGTGCCTGGTGAGAGACTAGGGAAAGGGGTAGTCATAGGACACTAGTCAGAAGTAGGAGAGCAGTCTGCAGTTAATGAGAGGAATGGGAAGCAGAAAAAGACATGAAGCTTTTCAAGAATTGGGGTCTGGCTTCTACCCCCTGCCCAGATGAGTGTGATTCAGATTTATGATGGGGAGACATGAGGCTCAGAAGCCACTGGAGGCTCTTTCCTCGAAGCAGAAGGAACTCAAGGAGATACACATACCTTACACCTCCATCCCACCCCTGAGATGAATTGAACTCACATTCAAGCTGCCATTGACTGCCATGGTTATGATATGTTGAAGGAGATCTAATGGAGTATGTGTAGAATAACTTTTCTACTTCCACCAGCTCCTTCTTGCTAAAGTTGCCCTTGGACCAAGGCCCCGGGAAAATGAAAACGCCAGTCCTGCTGTCCCAGGCATGAGTCTGTATCTCATCCAGCCAAGCTGATCCTTGATTTTGTGTCCAGGAACGGTTGTAAAAGGATGTGGTCAGGGTAATTCGGAAAGAGATCGGTTCCTGGAAGTCTGTATGAAAAGAACAGATTGACTTTGGAAGAGGAGGGCATTGGGAAAGAGAGAGAATTGAGAAGGTGCCAGGGAGGGGAACCAAAATCTGAACAACAGGGAAGCCATAGTTGTCTCAGGAGACATGTGCTGCCCCAGAGCCCGGAGCATCCTTCAGAAGAGCACAGGTCCCTGGGGTCAGGGATGCTCAGGAAGGAACCAGGCTGACACTCTCTCTCCCCTGGTATGTGCTGGGGAACCCACATCATGAATGCACACACAGAGAGACAAAAATACATGCATGTACACACACATAGATGCACATAGGTGCACACACATACACACATATATGGAGACCTACAGACACACACCTACACACACGCACACATACAGACCTACACAGGCACCAATACACACATGCTCATGCATACTCACACACATATACACATATTAAAATGCACACAAGTACATGTAGACACATCACACACACAAAGACTGGCAGACACACACAGATGCACATGTTGCACCCACCAGGTAGGGCCAGAGTTCTCACCATCTTCACTGTCACCACCTGGGAGGAGAACTGCTAAGCAACACAAGTTGCGGGAATAGCATTTTATTTGCAGATGTTCTTCCTTTGTCTTAGAAAGTCAGTCTTTGACATCTGTTCTAGCAAACCTACCCCTACACACAGCCCCTCTCTTCTGACTTCCTTCTCCACATACAAGCCTTCCCTGAGTCTCTGCGACAATGCAAATGTGCTCCTCCCTGAACCCTGGACACCTACTCAGACTCTCACTTCCCCTCTTGGTCTGATTCTCCTCTCTGACTTCCAGTTTCTTCCTGTCACCAGCTTCCATCCTGCTCCACATCCCCTAATTCAGTTGCTACAGAATGAGTCCCGTGCAGCATGGAAAAGTGACCCTACCTCTTGTGCCTTTCCTTCTCATCCAGACAATAACCCATGATAACACATGGCTCCCAGTACCCAGCCCTGGACCCTGTTGTCACTCTGTCCCTCCTGCCCTTGTGACACCCCCCATGTATTTCCTTCCCCATCTCACTCCCACTCCAGCACATTCACATCTCTGACTTCTCACTGCTTGTGTTAAAAAACAAAAGCAAGCAGGTAAATTTGAAGATCTAATTGGTTTTATTCATTGATCAAGAATCAGGCAGCATCTCATCTGGCAGGTAGAGGGGAGCTCTGAGGAATGATGCAAATGGGTAGATTTTATAGAAAGGAAGTTGGCAAAAGAAGAGATATCAGTGTTTCAGGGAAGGTCACCTTCCCTTAATTGGGAGAGGAGGGGGTGTTACAATGTAGATGACCTCCCTTCCTTGGGGGATGGAGAGGGCCCATGTGACAAGTACCTCACTGTTGCTGACCAGAGAATTCCTCACTGACTGGTAAACAGTTCTGGGGGTGGAGGGAACAGCAGTTAGGTTATGGATTAAGCAAGCTTTGGGAATTTGACATGGCCTGAAGTTCCATTTTAGACCTCTGGGTTTCTTTTTAACATTTGCTCTATATGCTTGTCCAGATTCCCCCATGATTGCCTGTGTAACAGTTTCAGCAACCAGCAGTCTGCCATGATTCATAGGGAGGAACTAGTAGCCATCACAGAAACCACAGGATGTTGAAACATCTGAAGAATACCCCCTCCATCTGACTTGCGTTAACATATATTCACTCACCAAACAGTCACTTAGCACCTGCCTGGATCCAAGCACCGTGCTACACTCATCAAAATATAGTGTTCTATGCAATCACTTTACACAGGGAGCTTTTAGTCTACTTGGGAAGAAAAACACATAAGCCAAGAACTATACATTTTGGTGTGCTGAGTTACTTTTTCTTTGGTTAGTTTAAGTTCCAGTACAGTTAACATACAGTGTTATATTAGTTTCAGTGGAACAGTATAGGGATTCAGCAATTCTATATACCACTCAGTGCTCAATATGAGTGTAATCCTAATCCCCTTTACCCATTCCCCCCCATCCCCCCACTCACCTCCCTTCTGGGAACCAGCAGTGCATTCTCTATAGATAAGATTCTGTTTTTTTCCTTTGTCACTTTTTTCTGTTACTTTTGTTAGTTTCTTAAATTCCACACATGAAGAAATCATATAGTATTTGTCTTTCTCTGACTGATTATTTCACTTACCATCATACTCTCTAGCTCCGTATGTTGTTGCAAATGGCAAGATTTCTGTCATTTTTATGGCTGAGTAATATTCCTTTTTGGGTACATACCACACCTTTTTTCGGTATTCCTCTATCTATTGGTACTTGGGATACTTCCATACATGGACTATTGTAAATAATGCTTCAGTAAACATTGGGGTGCATGTTTATTTTCATTTCACTGTTTTCACATTCTTTGGGTAAATATCCAGTAGTACAACTACTGGATCACGTGGTATTTCAGTTTTTAATTTTTTGAGGAACCTCCATACTGTTTTCCACCATGGCTGCACCAGTTTGCATTCCCACCAAGTGTACGAGAGTTCCCTTTACACCACTTCCTCTACAACACTTGTTTCTTGTGTGTTTTTAAATTTAGCCAGTGGGACAGGTGTGAGGTGATATCACATTGTGGTTTTGATTTACATTTCCCTGATGATGAGAGATGTTGAGCATTTTTTCCTGTGTTTGCTGGCCATCTGAACATCTTCTTTAGAGAAATACCTACTCATGTCTTCTACCCATTTTTTTTTTATTTTTTTTATTGTTATGTTAATCCCCATACATTACATCATTAGTTTTAGATATAGTGTTCCATGATTCATTGTTTGTGCATAACACCCAGTGCTCCATGCAGAACGTGCCCTCCTCAATACCCATCACCAGGCTAACCCATCCTCCCAACCCCCTCCCCTCTAGAACCCTCAGTTTGTTTTTCAGAGTCCATCGTCTCTCATGGTTCTTCTCCCCCTCCGATTTCCCCCCCTTCATTCTTCCCCTCCTGCTACATTCTTCTTCTTCTTTTTTTCTTTCTTAACATATATTGCATTATTTGTTTCAGAGGTACAGATCTGAGATTCAACAGTCTTGCACAATTCACAGCGCTTACCAGAACACATACCCTCCCCAGTGTCCATCACCCAGTCACCCCATCCCTCCCACCCCACCCCCCACTCCAGCAACCCTCAGTTTGTTTCCTGAGATTAAGAATTCCTCATATCAGTGAGGTCATATGATACATGTCTTTCTCTGTTTGACTTATTTCGCTCAGCATAATACCCTCCAGTTCCAACCACGTCGTTGCAAATGGCAAGATCTCATTCCTTTTGATGGCTGCATAATATTCCATTGTATATATATACCACATCTTCTTTATCCATTCATCTGTTGATGGACATCTTGGCTCTTTCCACAGTTTGGCTATTGTGGACATTGCTGCTATAAACATCTCTACCCATTTTTTAAATGGATTATTTATTCTTTTGGTGTTGAGTTGTCCAAGTTCTTTATATATTTGGATACTAACCCTATATTGGATATGTTATAAGGAAATATCTACTTACATTCAGTAGATTGTCCATTAGTTTTGTTGATTGTTTCCTTTGCTGTGCAGAAGCATTTTATTTATTTATAAAATTTAAAATCAAGTAATTAACATATTGTGTATTATTAGTTTCAGAGGTAAAGTTCAGTTATTCATCAGTTGCATACAATACTCAGCACTCATTACTTCAAGTGCCCTCCTTAATGCCCATCACCCAGTTGCCCCATCCCCCCACCCACCTCCCATCCAGCAACTCTCAGTTTGTTTCTTAGAGTTAAGAGTCTCTTATGGTTTGTCTCCCTCTCTGATTTCCTTTTATTTTATATAATATAAATATAATATACATATATTATATATATATAGCACTTCTTTATCCATTCACCTATTGATGGACATCTGGGCTCTTTCCATATTTTGGCTATTGTGGATACTGCTGCTATAAACATTGAGGTGCATGTGCCCCTCCGAATCACTATGTTTGCATTCTTTGGATAAATACCTGCAGTGCAGTTGCTGGGTCATACGATAGCTCTATTTTTAACTTTCTGAGGAACCTCCATACTGTTTTCCAGAGTGGCTGTACCAATTTACATTCCCACCAAGAACATAAGAGAGTTCCCCTTTCTCCACATCCTCGCCAACATCTGTCATTTCCTGACTTGTTAATTTTAGCCATTCTCACTGATGTGAGGTGGTATCTCATTGTGGTTTTGATTTGTCTTTCCCTGATACCAAGTGATGTTGAGCATTTTTTCATGTGTCTGTTGGTCATCTGGATGTCTTCTTTGGAGAAATGTCTGTTGATGTCTTCTGCCCATTTCTTGACTGGATTATTTGGTTTTTGGGTGTTGAGTTTGATAAATTCTTTATAGATCTTGGATACTAGCCCTTTATCTGATAAGACACTTGCAAATATCTTCTCCCATTCTGTGGGTTGTCTTTTGGTTTTGTTGACTGTTTCCATTGCTGTGCAAAAGCTTTTTATCTTGATGAAGTCCCAGTAGTTCATTTTTTGTTTTTGTTTCCCTTGCCTCCATTTTTTAGTGCATCTCAGTAGTACCATTTTTAAATTTCGGCCTGATGAGATTTTAGTTCTTTTCTTTTTCTACAATGAGGGATTCTCTACTGTACTCTATACTTTTTCAAGTCTCACCAGTATCTTATAAATCTTGTTTTGAATTCAGTTCTGACATCTTACTTATATCCATATTGATTAAATCCCTCACAGTGAGTACTGCCTCCTATTCTTTCTTTTGGGGTGAGTTTCTCTGCTTTGTCATTATGTCCGGAATAGAACAGATGAAAGGGAGAGAAAAGACAAAAGTAGCAACAACAATGCCAGAAAATACAAACAAAACAAACCAGGAGAAAACAGAAACAAAGCAAAATAAGAAAAAATCAAACAAGCAGTAAAACAGAACAAAACAATAAATTAACCCTGAGTGTATTTTTGTCTGTTTGTTAAAGCAACTAGATCCCAAAATAGGAAAGAAAGAAAAACTTATATATATATATATATATATATATATATATATATATATATATATATAAATAAAATAAAAATACAATGAAAAGAAACATACATATATACATATATATGTTTATATATATAAATATAAATACATATGTACAAATTTATATATATATAGTGTATGCAGAATATATATACTATACATATATAGTATACATATATAGTATATGTAAAAGAAAAATTAAAAAAGAGTTTAAAAGTTTAAAAAAGAATTGATAAAAATAAGAAAATAGTTGAAAAAATAAAACTAAAAGACTAAAGAATAATTTAAAAAAACATGAATGCTATATACTGTTTTCCCCAAGATCTGAAATTTTGCAGTTCTCTATGATTGGTAAACTTGGTCCTAGTAAGTTGTTCCTGCTGGTCTTCTGTGGGAGGGGCCTGTTGCGCTGATTCTCAGTTGTTCTTGCCTGGTGGAATTGCACCCCTCTTGCCAGGGGGCCAGGTTCAGGGTAATCTGCTCCAGATAGCACTTTGTGGTGCTGTTTTGCTCACAGAAGGATTTCAGGATCCGTGCGGGGGAGATGAAAATGGCAATTCCCTAATCTCTAGCCCAGGAGCTGGAAGTTCAGGCACCCCCCAACACACACACTCTTCAGTGAGCTCTCAAAGAAAAGCAGTCAATCACTTGTCTCCCTCGTATCTGTCGGATCTCTGTGTTCACCCAGCTTGCAACCAAGCGTTTTTACCTCAGGCATGCGACCCAGTTTCCAGTCTTCAAACTTTACAGATTCCTTTGACCTGGACCTGTGCCTTTCCTCCCAGGGGAGGGAGGGTTTTTTTGTCATGCTTCTGCCTTTTGGTGGGCCCCTGCCTGGAGAGCAGTCATGCGACCAAGCAGAGGTTGACAGATTATGGCAACACCTAGCAGAAAGCCAGCGCCTAGATAATACTTACAATACTTCCCAGGTATAATACTTTCTGGGTAACTTCTTTAAGCAAGCTCCCTCCCCTCTGCACTTTATCTTTTGATATATTGCCCCAGATTCACATCTCCACACCTTCTACCTTGCAAAAAGTGGTCACTTTTCTATTTGTAGAATTGCAGTAATTCTTTTTTCAGAACTCCAATTGATTTCACAGGCACAGACCTCTAAAACTCCAGTTGTTGAGCCCCACTGGTTGCAAAAACACAAAAATCAGCCCCTCTTGAGTTCCCAGTCATTGGCTTTGGCAAAGTGTTTTCCCTGTGTAATCCCCTGCACACTCCTCTCTCCCTCTCTCTCTCTCTGTCTGTCTCTCACTCTCTCTCCTCTATCCTTGACCGGGGCTCCCTCCCCTCCACAGCACTCATGATCTATTTCTCCCCCAAGTCATGTCTCTGAACCTCCTACCTTCTATGATGGGGCCTTTTCTCTGCCTCTAGCTGTGCAATTTGTTCTGTCAGTCCTTAGAGCGATTTCTTGGGTATTCAGAATGATTTAATACTTATCTAGCTTGGTTTGAGGATCCAGGCAAGCTTTGGGTTCTACTATTCTGCCATGTAAACTCCTCCCTCCTGACCCTCTTGTTTCTTTTTCTGTTCTTTTCTTTAATTTTTTGGTGGTGAGAACACTTCAGATCTACCCTCTTGGCAAGTTTCATCTATACAATTTCTCTGCCTTCTTGCATGCAGGTATCAACATCAGGCATGCTTCTCTGGTGCTGAAAAATGGTTTATACTTGTTTCAGGCTCTTTACCCCACACTTTATCATCCAGGACAAGAGAGAACATTCATTCCCCTGCCATCAACCCCAAGAATCAGGAAACAGATCCATGTCAATAGGTGTCTGCTGTTAAATAACTGGAATGGTCACAGGCAAAAATTGTGTTTCTCCTCAGGGGCTCAGAGACATCAGCAAAAATCCAGAAGAGTGTGAATTCACTCAGCCTGGTGACAAGACTTTTAACAAGAAGAACATCAAACATCTCAACTACTACAAACTTGCCAGGAAGTAAAAGAAGAAGAAAAAGCTATAAATGTGGCATATATTCAACACAGATTCTTATTGAGGACATATTCCATGCAGGTGAGATTCCTTGCCAAGGTTACAAATATTAAAAAGGAATGGACATTGTTCTCAAGGATCCTAAGATTTAGGAGAGACGAGGGACCTAAATGGGGGTAAGTAACAAGAGGTGGAATGTGAGGCATAGATTTACGAAAGTTCAGGAAAAGGTGGTGAAAATTCTCAACAGGCAGAGACTGCTTCTACTTGTGAATCAGGGAGGGTTCTCTGGAGGAAGTGACATCTGATGCCTGTTCACCCAAGCAGGTGCTGTGACTTCATTCCATTCATAGATGAATTTTGAGGTTTAAGTTCCAGAACCAAGAAAGAAAAATAAACCCCGCTAAATTAAACTGAGATTATATTGACAACTGATCATTAAGCAAAAATGAAAGACAAGGCTGCACACAGAGAGTTGTAAGACCATCACCACTGAGCTGGGTTTGGTAAGTACTGGGGCCTGGGCTGCTGGGATCTCGCTCAGAAGGGAGGTCAGTGCACTGAGGTCTCCAGTGTGTTTTCCTGGGAGGAACAAGAGGAGTCACTCTGCAGTAGGTGGAGGTGAGCACTACAGGGGGAAGGGCACTGGGAACAGGGAGGACAAAGACAGACTAAAGGTAGGGAGAGACATGGGAAAGAGTAGGAAGTTGGCTCCAAAGACTTACCAATGCTTCCAGAGCCACAATGCCAGACCTGCCTGAAACACCAGGAGCACTGTCACCACCAGGAAAACCAAGCCCTTGGAGTAGGGCTGCTCTGGGTTTGGTACACAGAGGGTATCACTTCCCATCTACCCCAGGTTGAATTGCAACTCCCTGGTCTTCTTTTCTCATGTCACCCTCTACCTCACCAACCTCCCTTCCCCCTTTCACTTCTCCCATCCCTCCTCAGAAATGGGCCCTTACCCACCTTCTACATCCTCCCACATCAGCAAGACCTTCACCCTCAGCTCTTCCATTTCTTGGATTACTGACTTTTTGGTCCTTTGTGGTCTGGAGTCCCTAGAATCCCCAATTTTGCATCTGGCTCTCCTGCTCTGTCAGAGGAATACCCACCCCCTTTCCCAGCCGGACCCCAGTCTTTCTCACCCCAGTAGAGACCATGTCCTGGCCTCCTAGACTGCTGTGTCTCACCCGGCACGACAGGCCAGCTGCGTCCCTGGTTATTACATAAAAGGACATCTGAAGGTACCATGTCCCATCAGCATGGGGCAGGACGTTGCCTTGCTGGGTGCCCTGTTGCTCCTACTCACCCCACATCCACCTACTCATCACATCCACCTACACATCACCCACACAGGCTTTGGGTAGAAGCCAGAAACGTGGGACACCAGCAGCAGATGGACAGAACCGGGACTGGGGCCAGTGGACAACCAGGCCTCTGGCCTCACTGCACAGACAGGACAGGAATTCACAGACTGAGAGGGTAGATATTCACGTCACTTTAGATAGATATCTTTCTACCTCTAGAAACCTGTCCCCATCATCCTCTCTCCCTCTTGACTCCTTCTTACCCTGAATTTGAAAGAATGGTACAAATTTATGAGTGCAGAATAGAGAATCCTTGGAGGGAGGGAGCAGGACTGACCTTGCTGCTGGAGATATGCCTTCCGTGCATCAAGAAGACCCAACAGGAAACGGGGCAGGTGTCACTGAGGAGCGTGTATAGCATTTCACTGAAAACATGATACTGATTAAATAGTGTGCAGACCTGCTGAGCCCTACTTCCTCCCTTTGGAGATGGCCACCATGATGTGTTCTGGAAACTCATGAGATCTGATCCTTGATAAGCAATCTGTGCAAAGTCTTCTGATACTTTTCCAAAGTGGGAATCACAGCCTCCTGCGATCTGTACCTGGAAAGGATCTGGGGAAGAGAGACTGAGTAACAATACAGGGGGTGAGAAAGAGATGAAATGAGATGGGTGGAAGCCATGATGGTGGAAGCCGAAGGAGAAGTTCAGGGGATTGGAGGGAATGGAGCACAGTTTGGTTTGAGGTTTGAGGTTTGAGGGGGCGCTCACACAAAGCGGAAGTGGTGGTGGATGGAGGCAGAGGAAGAGGTGAATGATAAAGGAAGGAACAAATATTGGAGGAGAGAGATGAAGGGTGTGGGCAGAGAATAGGGAAGGGCTCAGTGGGAGAGCTGAGGTAAAAATAATCTAGCTTCAAGGGAGTGCAGTGGGTACAGGGAACACATAGATAGAGTTCACTAATGGGACTTAATGAGGAGACAAGTACAGTTCAAGGAGTGTGTAACAGATTGAGGGAGGAGAGTGCAGGCCAGGGAGAGGGGTGGTGTCAGGTGACACTAGTCAGGAGCAGAAGAGCACAGCTTGTGGTCAAGAGAGGAGTGAAGTATCAGAAGACATGAAGCTTTTCAAGAATTGGGGTCTGGCTTCTACTCCCTGCCTAGATGAGTGTGATTCAGATTTATGATGGGGAGACATGAGGTTCAGAAGCCACTGGAGGCTCTTTCCCAGAGGAAGATGGAATTCAAGTAGACTCCTACATACACATACTCATACATACTTACACACATATTGAAATGCACACAAGCACATGTTCACACATCACACACAACAAAGACTGTCACAAACACATATGCACACACACACACACACACACACACACACATGCACACTCACACATGCACCCACTGGGTAGGGCCAGATCTCACCATCTTCACTGTCACCACCTGGGAGGGGAACCACCAGCAACACAAGTTGCAGGAACAGCATTATATTTGCAGATGTTCTTTCTTTTCTTACAAGTCAGCCTTTGGCATCTCTTCTAGCAAACCTACACCACACAGCACCTCTCTTCTGACTTCCTTCTCAACACACAAGCCTTCCCTGGGTCTCTGCAACAATGCAAATGTGCTCCTCCCTCAACCCTGGACACCTGCTCAGACTTTCACTTCCCCTCCTGGTCTGACTCTCCTTCTGGCTTCCAGCTTCTCCCTGTCACCAGCTTCCAACCTGCTCCACGTCCCCTAATTCAGAACAAGTCATATGGCATGAGAAATTGACCGCACTTCTCAGGCTTTTCCTTCTCCAGAGAGAAACCCATGTAAACACACAGCCCCTGCACCCAGCCCTGGACCCTGCCTTCACTCTGTCCCTCCTGCCCTTGTGACACCCCCCATGTATTTCCTTCCCCATCTCACCCCTACCCCAGCTCATTTACATTTCCAACTTCCCGCTGCTTATGTTAAAAAACAAAAAATCATCCAGGTAAATTTGAATATCCAGTTGTTTTTATTAAGTGATTCAAGAATGGGGTAGCACACATCTGGCAGGTAAAGGGGAACTCTGAAGAGATGTATAAATGGGAAGATTTTATAGGAAGACATTGCCATAAGAAGAAAAAGGAGTGTTTCAGGAAAGGTTACTTTCCCTTAATTGTGAGAGGAGAGGGTCTCACCATTCAGATGACCTCCCCTCCCTGGCGGATGGAGAGGGCCCATATGACAGAATACCTCACTGGTGCTGACCAGAAAAATCTCACTGACAGGTGAACATTTCTAGGGGAAGTGGTAACTGTAGTTAGGTTAGGGATTAAACAAGGTTTGGGTACTTGATCTGGCCTGAGGTGCCATTTTGGGCCAATGGGTTTCTTTTTAACAGTTGCTCTATTTGCTTGTCCAAGTTCCCCCATGATTGCATGTGTAACAGTATCAGCAACCACCAGTTCACTATTATTCTTAGGGAGGAACCAGTAGCCATCACAGAGACCATGGGGCATTGAAACATCTGAAGTATACCCCCTCAGTCTGACTTGCATTAATATATACCCACTCACCAGTCACTTAGCACCGGCCTGGATCCAAGGACCTTGCTACACTCATGAAAATACTGTGTTCACAATGCAATCACTTTATACAAGAAGCTTTTATTCTACTTGGGAAGAAAAACACACAAATCAAGAACTATACATTTTGGTGTGCTGAGTTACTTTTTCTTTGTTTGGTTCCTTTATTTTAAATTCTAGTATAGTTAACACACAGTGTTATATTAGTTTCACGGGTACAGTATAAGGATTCTACAATCCTATACATTACTCAGTGCTCATCAATATAAGTGTAATCCTAATCCCCTTCACCTATTTCCCCCATTCCCCCACCCATCTCCCCTCTGGGAACCAGCAGTGTGTTCTCTATAGATAAGATTCTGTTTTTTCCTTTGGCACTTTTTCTCTTTGCTCATTTTGTTTGTTTCTTAAATGCCACATATGAGTGAAATCATATAGTATTTGTCTTTCTCTGACTGATTATTTCACTTACC
>NW_022589800.1:2361800-2385874 GCF_004348235.1 Phoca vitulina
TTTTCAACTTTTTGAGGAACCTCCATACTGTTTTCCAGAGTGGCTGCACCAGCTTGCATTCCCACCAACAGTGTAGGAGGGTTCCCCTTTCTCCACATCCACGCCAACATCTGTCATTTCCTGACTTGTTAATTTTAGCCATTCTGACTGGTGTGAGGTGATATCTCATTGAGGTTTTGATTTGGATTTCCCTGATGCCGAGTGATGTTGAGCACTTTTTCATGTAAATCACCCATATTTTTATTGAGGAAATATTCCATGCAAGTGAGACACTTGGCAAAGATAGAAATATTTAAAAGACATGGACATGCTCTCAAGAGACCTAAGAGTTAGAAGGCAAAAGGAACCTAATGGGGGCAACAAGGGCTTGGGTGCAGGAATAGATTAGCCAAAGTGCAGGTCAAGGTCTTGGAAATTCTCACAAAGTAGACTAATCTACTTGTGAATCAGGGAATTCTCACTGGAGGAAGTGATATCTGATGCTTGTGACCCATGGAGGTTGCCAGGAATCCATTTTACTTTGAGTTCAATTTTGAGATTTAAGTTGCAAACCAAGTCAGAAGAACAAATCCAGCTAAATTACACTGAGCTTATATTCTCAACTAATCATTAAGCACAAATGAAACACAAAAGTTGCACACAGAGAGTTACAAGGACATCACTGCTGAGCTGGGTTTAGGTATATCCTGATCCTTGGGCTGATGATTTCTCATTCCAGTGGGAGGCCAGTACATTGAGGTCTCCAGTGTGTTTTCCTGGGAGGAACAGAGGAGGAATCATTCTGCAGGAGGTGGAGGTGAGGAATACATGGTGGGAATGACAACAGGAGCAGGAGGAGTGAGAACAGACTGAAAGGTGGGGAACCACTTGGGAAAGAGCAGGAAGGTGGCTCCATAGATTTACCAGTGTTTCCAGAGCCACAAGGTGAGAACTGCCAGAAGCACCAGGGGCACTATCGTTTCCAGGAAGACCAAGCCCATGGGTTGGTGCTGCTCTGTGGGTTTGGTGCAGAGAGTGTGTCATTTCCCATCCACCCAGGGTTGAACTGCACCTCCCTGGTCCCCTTTGCTCCTGTCACCCTCTGCCTCACCAACCGCCCTTCCTCTTCTCTCTTCTTCCATCCCTCCTCAGAGATGGACCCTTCACAAACCCTCTGCACCACCCACATTTACAGAACTCTCACCCTCAGCTCTTCCATTTCTTGGATTACTCATTTTTGTCCTTTTTGTTATGGAGTCTCTAGGAACCCCAATTTTTCTTCTGGTTCTCCTGCTCTTCTGGAGGAATACCCATCCCCTTTCCCAGCTGGGCCCCAGCTCTTTCTCACCCCAGTAGAGGACAATGTCCTGGCCTCCTAGACTGCTGTGTCTCACCTGGCAGGACAGGCCAGCTGCCCCACTGGCTTTTACATCCAAGGATATCTGAAGATACCATGTCCCATCAGCATGGGGCAGGACGTCGCCTCGCTGGGTGCCCTGTTGCTCCTACTCACCCCGCACCCACATCACCCACACAGGCTTTGGGTAGAACCCGAGACATGGCACACCAGCAGGAGATGGCCAGGACTGGGACTGGGGCCAGTGGACAGCCAGGCCTCTGGCCTCACTGCAGAGACAGGACAGGTATTCACAAACTAAGAGGTTAGTTCTTCACATCACTTTAGATGGACACATTTTTTCCACCTCTAGAAATCTGTCACTGTCAACCCCTCTTCACTCCTTCTCACCATGAATTTGAGGGAATGGTGCAAATTTATGAGTGCAGAGTAAAGAAATCTTGGAGGGAAGGAGCAGGACTGACCTTGTCGCTGCAGATGTGTCTTCCCTGCATCAAGAAGACCCAAGAGGAAATGGGGACAGGTGTCACTGATGTGCGCTTGTAGTCTTACATTGATCACATGATACTGATTGAATAGTCTGCAGACCTGCTGAGCCCTTCTTCTTCCCTTTGGAGATGGCCACCATGACTTGTTCTGGAAGATCACGAGATCTGATCCCTGATACGCAATCCACATGAATCCTACTGATGGTTCCCCAAAGTGCAGTTCACAGCCTTTTGCTGCCTGTACCTGAAAGGGATCTGGGGAAGAGAGACTGTGAGTTTCAGGACAGGGGGAATGAAAGAAATGAAATGAGATGAGTGGAAGCCAAGGATGATGGAAGCAGAGGGAGAAGTTCAGAGGATTGAAGGAAGTGGAGCAAAGTTTGGTTTGAGAAGGCCTCAGCCAAAGAAGAAGTGTTGCTTGCTGGAGGCAGAAGAAGAGGTGAAAGACTGAGGAAGGAGCAAATGTTGAAAAAAGAGACATGAAGGGTCTGGATAGAGAATAAGGAAAGGCTCAGAAGGAGAGCTGGGGTAAAAACAATCAAGGGAAAGGGAGTTCTGTGGGCCACAGGGAATACATAGACAGACATCACTAATGGGATTCAATGGGGAGAAAGCAGCGTTCAAGGAGACAGTCACAGAGTGAGGGAGCAAACGTGCCTGGATGGAGGCAAGGGAGAGGGGTGGTCATGGGAGACACAAGTATGAGACAGTGAGGATAACCTGCAGTCAGTAAGAGGAGGGGAAATTGCAGAAGGCACGAAACTTTTCAAGAATTGGGATCTGGCTTCTACCTCCTCCCCTAAAAGGTGTAATTCAGTTTCATAATGAGGAGACATGAGGTTCAGAAGCCAGTGGAGGCTCTTTCCTAGAGGAAGAAGGAACTCAAGGAGACATACACACCTGCCACCTCCATCCCACCACTGAGGGAACTGAACTCACATTCAAGCTGCCATTCACTGAAATGGTCCTGAAATATCAGAGGAAATCTAATGGAGAATGTATGGAATGACCTTTCCTGTTCCATCAACTCCTTGTTGCTGAAGTTGCCCTTGGACCAAGGCCACAGGCATGTGAAATTGCCAGAGTCACTGTCCCAGCCATGAGTCTGTAGCTCATTCAGCCAAGCTGAGCCTAGTTTTTGTGTCCAGGAATCATTGTAAAAGGATGTGGTCAGGATGATTTGGAAGGAGAATGTATCCTGGAAGTCTGTGGAAAAAGCATATATAGACTATGGGAGAAGAAGACATTGGGAAGAAGAGAGAATGCAGATGTGCCAGGGAAGGGAACCAAAATCTGGATGACAGGAAAGCCATAGTTGTCTCAGGAGATATGTGCTGCCCCAGAACTATGAGCTTCGTACCCATCCTTCAGAAGAGCACAGAGCTCTGGAGTCAGGGAGCTCAGGAAGGAACCAGGGTGACACTCTCCTTCCCCATGTATGTGCTGGGGAACCCACACCACAAGTGCACACACACACACCACAAGTGTACACATGCACACATGCACAAAAACCCTACACACCCATAAAAAACTCACACATTTACACACTCTTGAAGAAATAAACATGCAAAGACACACACGCACTCAAGTATACAGACACAGAGACACACATATACACACACGCACATATGTATGCACACACATTCACATATTAAAACACACACATAGACACACAAGCATACACAGACACACACACACACACACACACACACACACTTGCACCCAATGGGCAGGGCCAAAGATCTCACCTTCTTCACTGTAACCACCTGGGAGGAGAACCACAAACAACACAAGTTGCAGGAATAGCATTGTATTTGCAGATGTTCTTTCTTTGTCTTACAAAGTCGGTCTTTGACGGTTGTTCTAACAAACTTACCCCACACACAGAGCACCTCTCTTCTGACTTCCTTCTCCACACACCAACCTTCCCTGAGTCTCTGCAACAATGTAAATGTGCTCCTCGCTCAACCCCTGACACCTACTCAGGCTCTAACTTCCTCTCCTATCTGACCCTCCTCTCTGACTTCCAGCTTCTCCGTCATTGGCTTCCATCCTGCTCCCTGTTCCCTATTTCAGTTGCTATGGAAAAAGTCTTGTGCAGCATGGAAAAATCATCCCACCTCTCATGGCTTTCCTTCTCATCCAGATAGTAAGCCGTGAAAACACACCCCTCCTAGCACCCAGCCCTGAACCTGCTGTTACTGCCCTTGTGAAACTTCTCATGTATTTCCTTCTCTGTTTTGCCCCCACCCCAGCTCATTCATATCTTGACATCTCACTGCTCCTCTTAAAAAAATAAAACCCAACCAGGTAAATTTGATGATCTAATTGGTATTATTAAGTGATTGAAGAATCTGGCTGCATCCCATCTAGCAAGTAGAGGGGTTCCATCTGCTGAGAGAAAGGCGGGAACCCTTAGAATGTCCAGTCCCCAAAACTGAAAAACAAAGTACCTGGCTGGGGATGAGACTGGACAAGAACAGAGCTAGTGACCCACTTTCTGTCCCAATCAGGCTAGCCAGCAGGGTACCAAGAGCAGCTCCTGCTGCTGGAGGGGCAAGAGTCTGAAGATACTTGCCCATGAGGCTCTTCCTCTTAGAAAAAGAAAATCACAGGCCCAAAAAATGGTGTCATGTAGACCACTTCCCACACTGGGGCTTCACACTGGGACTTCATACCCAGTCTAATTACAGTTTCAACCTCCCCCAGAAATTTGGTCTTAACCAGTCAAGCAGGAACTTTTCCTTTCCACCAGCACTACTGAGTCTGTCACCTGAGTCCTCTCCATATGCCACAGGCAAATGAGGTCATGTGTATGATAAGACCTCTTGCTTTTCTCCAAGAAAACAGGCCTGACTCCTCAAACAATGATCTTTTGCTATTAACTCCCTGGCCCCAACCTCCCTCTACAAAAACGTTCCATTTCGTACAACTCCTCTGAGAGCACCCTTGCATGCCAGATGGGGAGTCTCTTGATTCATGGATCATTTAATAAAGCCACTTAGATCTTCACATATATGTGGTTGACTTCTCTTATTGAACAGTCTGAAGTTTGAATCTGGGTGATTAAATGTAGACATGAAAAAGGAAGGAGCTTAGAGGAAGAGATTATTCCTGATATCTTAAATATCTGCACACAGAGCTGCTTCTCCTACCTGTTGGAACCACTCTCAGAATATGATTACCATACAAATAGTAAAAGCTGAATAAGTGATGAAACAAAAGAATGAATCGATGTATTGTGTCAAGAATTCCACGGAAAATTTCTTGCATTTTGAGTATTTAACTGTCATTGGCATGACACTTCCTGGTTTATTACATGTGCAGCTTGTCCTTTCATCTGTAGGAAAACCCTGAAGTATAAAGATTTGCCAGTTACTTAAGCCAACAGCAGACCCAGCACCTCAATTTCTGACCAGTGGTTTGTTAGAATCTATGAAAACACCCAGGACAGGGATTGCTCCAGATGTCAGGGTTAACATGCAAGACAGGGGAAGAGTGTCACAAGATGAGAACACATGGAAAAAAAAAGGCAAACAGGCAAGAAAAAGAATAAAGGAATACTTTCAAAAATCAAAGGAAAAGAAGAGGGAAGTGAGGAGGAACCTGCAAGGAAGAGAGACGTTAGCCTAGCCTCCCCTAGGGGCCACCTCTATCACAGGGGATCTACCAGTCACAAAGGATAGAAATACACCTTGTTGGGTTTAAGCCATATGGGGAATGTATTGGCTGATGGAACTGGGGAGCCCAGGGTCATTGGGGATCCAGCCCCTTCTGTGGGTCTGTGTATATGCCTTTGCCTTTCTGATGCTTTGATTTTGTTGTTGCTGCTGTTTTCGGCATCACTGGAGTATGAGGATAAAGGAACATTGGACCTATGGACAGTGTGCAGCTTTCCAGCCTCCCAGGAAGGAAGGTTGGGAGGCACTACAGGCCTTGTGGGCCCTCGCTGGCTCTAACAGGTGCAGCAGAGCCTGTGATGTGACATGAAGGAAGGTCATCCCAAGGAAAGTCTTCCAACAACTTCTCAGAGAGGACGGCCTGAAGAACCACAGGAGTCCGGTGCACAAGGGGCATGCAGGAAGCTGCACCTGGATGCGCACATCCTTACCTATGGAGCCTCTAGTGAGGCATGCAGCATTTTGTAAGGAAAATGCAGAATTGGTCAAGAAAACTTCTATTGAAGCAAATCATGAAAATTAATATTTTATGTAGCATTCATCACATGTTTGAATACTTTTATTTGCTGGCCAATAAACTCTGCTTTCTTTTTAAAAACATAAAATGAAGTAACCACTTGATATTTTAGTGTATGTGTGCATGGAGACATGATGCCCACAACCAGGCCAATTAACATGGCCACCACTTCACATCCTAACCCTCTTCTTTCTTTCTTTTTTTTTTTTTTAATTAAATTCCAGTTAGTTAACATACTGTGAATATTAGTTTCAGGTGTAGAATTCAGTAACTCATCACCTACATACAAGACCTAGTGCTTGGGCGCCTGGGTGGCTCAGTGGGTTAAGCTACTGCCTTCGGCTCGGGTCATGATCCCGGAGTCCTGGGATCGAGTCCCACATCGGGCTCCCGGCTCAGCGGGAAGCCTGCTTCTCCCTCTGACCCTATCCCCTCTCATGCTGTTTCATTCTCTCTCTCTCTCTCTCTCTCTTTCTCAAATAAATAAATAAATAAAATCTTAAAAAAAAAAAAAAAGACCTAGTGCTCATCACAAGTGTCCTCTTTAAAGCCCATCACCCATCTAACCCATCCCTCACCCACATCCCTCCATCAAATCCTCAGTTTGTTCTCTATCTTTAAGAGTCTCTTCTATGGTTTGCCTCTCTCTCTCTTTTTTCCCCCTATGTTCACTGGTTTTGTTTCTTAAATTCACATATGAGTGAAATCATATGGTATGTCTTTCTCTTACTGACTTATTTCCCTGCTCAGAATACACTCTAGCTCCACCCACATCTTTGTAAATGGCAAGATTTCATTCTTTATATAATGAATAATCTTCCATTGTATATATATACGACATCTTTTTTATCCATTCATCAGTCGGCAGACATCTGGGCTCTTTCCAGTATTTGGCTATTGTTGATAAATGTTGCTATAAACCTTGGGGTGCTTATGTCCCTTTGAATCAGTATTTTATAATTTTTGGGTAAATACATAGTAGTGCTATTGTTGAGTCATAGAGTAAGTTCTATTTTTAACTTTTTGAAGACATCCATACTGTTTTCCAGAGTGGCTACACCAGTTTTCAATCTCACCAACAGTGCAAGAATGTTCCCCTTTTTCTGCATCCTCACCAACATCTGGTGTTTCCTGTGTTGTTAATTTTAGCCGTTCTGACAGGTGTGAGATGATATCTCATTGCAGTTTTCATTTGTATTTCACTATGATCATTGATGTTGAGTGTCTTTTCATGTGACTCCTGGCCATCTGCATGTCTTCTTCAGAAAAATGTCTATTCATGTCTTCTGTCCATTTCTTAACTGGATCATTAGTGTTATGGGTGTTGATTATGATAAGTTCTTTATAGATTTTGGATACTAACCCTTTATCATATATGTCATTTTTCAAATATCTTTTTCCATTCTGAAGGCAGCCTTTTAGTTTTGTTGATTGTTTCTTTCCCTGTGCAGAAGATTTTTATCCTGATGATGTCCCAATAGTTTATTTCTCTATTCTTTCCCTTGCCTCGGGGGACCTATCTAATAATAAGTTTCTACGGCCCATATTAAAGTGGTTGCTGCCTGTGTTCTCCTCTAGGATTTTCATGGTTTCTGATCTCAGATTTAGGTCTTTCATCCATTTTGAATTTGTTTTTGAGTATGGTGTAAGAATTTGGTACGTTTTCATTCTTCTGCATGTTGCTGTCCAGTTTTCCCAACACCATCTGTTGAAGAGAGTCTTTTTTTCCATTGGACATTCTTTTTTTTTATTTTATTTTATTATGTTATGTTAGTCACCATACATCATTAGTTTTTGATGTAGTGATCCACGATTCATTGTTTTCATATAACACCCAGTGCTCCATGCAATACGTGCCCTCCTTAATACGCATCACTGGGCTAACCCATCCCCCAACCCCCTCCCCTCTAAAACCCTCAGTTTGTTCTTTCCTGCTTTCTCAAAGATTAGTTGACCATAGAGTTGAGGGTCCATTTCTGGGCTCTCTATTCTGTTCTATTGATCTATGTGTCTGTTTTTTTGCCAGGACCATACCGTCTTGATGACTACAGCTTTGTAATGCAGCTTGAATTCCAGAATTGTGATGTCTCAAGCTTTGCTTTGCTTTTTCAAAATTGCTTTGACTGTTCAGGGTCTTTTCTAGTTCTATACACATTTTAGGTTTGTTTGCTCTAGTTGTGTGAAAAATGTTGGTGGTATTTTAATAGGGATTGGATTAAATGTGTAGATTTCTTTGGGTAGTATAGGTATTTTCACAATATTTGTTCTTCCAATTCATGAGCATGGAATATTTTTCCATTTCTTTGTGTCATCACCAATTTCTTCATCACTGTTCTATAGTTATCAGAGCACAAGACTTTTCCTTCCTTGGTTTCCATATCTTATGGGTTTCAGTACAATTGTAAATGGGACAGATTCCTTGATTTCTCTTTCTGCTGTTTCATTATTGGTGTGTAGAAATGCAACAGATTTCTGTACATTGATTTTGTATCCTGTGACTTTACGAAATTCATATATCAGTTCTAGCAGTTTTTTGGTGGAGTCTTTCAGATTTTCTATATAGAATATCATGTAGTCTGTGAATAGTGAAAGTTTGACTTCTTCCTTGCCAATTTAGATGCCTTTTGCTTCTTTTTGTTGTCTGATTGCTGAGGCTAAGGCCTTCCAGTGCTATGTTAAGTAAAAATGGCTAGAGTGAATATCCTTGTCTCGTTTGTGACCATAGCGGAAATGCTCTCAGTTTTTCCCCATTGAGGATGATTTTAGCTGTAGGTTTTTCACATATGGCCTTTATGATGTTGAGGTATGTTCCTTCTATCCCTACTTTCTTGAATTTTTTTTTATCAAGAAATGTTACTGTATTTTTCAAATGCTTTTTCTGCATCTAAAGGTCATATGGTTCCTATCCTTTCTTTTATTAATGTGGTGTATCATGTTGATTGATTTGGGAATATTGAACCACCCCTGCAGTCCAGGAATAAATCCCACTTGATTGTAGTGAATGATTCTTTTAAAGGACAGTTAGATTCAATTTGCTAGTCTCTTATTGACAATTTTTGCATCCATGTTCATCAGGGATGTTGGCTTCTAATTCTCCTTTTTACTGGGGTCTGTCTCTGGTTTTAGAATCAAAGTAATGCTGGCTTCATGGAATCAATTTGTATTCTTCTTCAATTTCTATTTTTTGGAACAGTTTGAGAAGAATAGTTATTAACTCTACATATTTGGTACAATTCCCCTGGGAAGCCATCTGGTGCTGGACTTTTGCTTCTAGGGAGGTTTTTGATTACTGATTCAATTTCTTTGCTAGTTATTGGTCTGTTCAATTTTTCTATTTCTTCCTGTTTCAGATTTGGTAGTGTGTATGTTTCTAGGAATTTATCCATTTCTTCCAGATTGCCCCATTTGTTGGCATATAATTTTTCATAATATTCTCTTATACTTGTTTGTATTTTGTGATCTCTCCACTTTCATTTATTATTTTATTTATTTGGTTCCTTTCTCTTTTCTTTTTGATAATTCTGGCTGGGGGTTTATCAATTTTATTCATTCTTTCAAAGAACCCACTTCTGGTTTCTATGATCTGTTCTACTGCTTTTTGTTTGTTTGTTTCTATATCATTTATTTCTTTTTTTTATTTTATTATGTTAGTCACCATACAATACATCATTTCTGTTGTAATCATTATTATCCCCCTTCTGCTGGCTTTAAGCTTTATTTGCTATTCCTTTTCTAGCTCCTTTAGGTGTAAGGTAAGGTTGTGTATTTGAGACTTTCTCACTTCTTCAGGTAGGCCTGTATTGCTATATACTTCTTTCTTATGTCCACTTTGCTGCATCCCAAAGTTTTAGACAGTCTTTTTCTCATTTTCAATTGTTTTCATGTATTATTTTATTTCTTATTTAATTTCCCGGTTGATCCATTTATTCTTTAGTAGGATGTTCTTTAACCTCCATGTATTTTTGGTCTTTTCAAATTTTTTCTTGTGGTTGACATCAAGTCTCATAGTGTTGTGGTCAGAAAGCATCTGTCATGTGATCTCAATCTGTTTGTATATATAGAGGCCTGATTTGTGACCCAGTATGTGGTCTATTCTGGAGAATGCCTCCTATGCACCTGAAAAGAATGTGTATTCTGCCACTTTTATATGAAATGTTCTGAATATTAAGTTTATCTTGTCCAGTGTGTCATTCAAAGCCATTGTTTCCTTGTTGATATTCTACTTATATGATCTGTCCATTGCTGTAAGTGGGGTGTTAAAGTCCCCTACTAGTATTGTAGTATTATTAATGAGTTCCTTTATGTTTGTAATTAATTGGTTTACATATTTGGGTGCTTCCAAATTGGAGGCATAAATATTTACAATTGTTTGATCTTCTGTTAGATAGACCCCTTTTATATGATATAGTGCCTTTCTTCATCTCTTGTTACAGTCTTTGGTGCTATATCTACTTTGTCTGATATAAATACAGTTACTCCAGCTTACTTTTGACATCCGTTAGTATGATAAATGGTTCTTCATCCCCTCACTTTCAATCTGCATGTGACTTTATGTCTAAAATGAGTCCCTTGTGGCAGCATATAGATGGGTCTTATTTTTTCATCCATTCTGACATCCTATGTCTTTTAATTAGAGCATTTAGTCCATTCATATTCAGAGCAATTATTGAATAGATATGGATTTAGTGCTATTTTATAACCTATTTTGTTTCTGTTTCTGGAGATTTTCTCTGTTTCTTTCTAGTATTTGTCACATTTGCTCTTTCTTTCCCACTCAGGAAGTCCCCATTAATATTTCTTGCAAGGCTGGCTTGTTGGTCATGAACTCCTTTAGTTTTTGTTTGTCTGGGAAAGTCTTTATCTCTCCTTCTATTCTGAATGACAGCCTTACTGGATAGAGTATTCTTGGCTGCATATTTTTCCCATTCAGCACTTTCAATTTATCATTCCACTCCCTCTGGCCTGCCAAGTTTCTGTGGAGAGATCTGCTACTAACCTTATTTGTCCTCCTTTGTAAGTTAGGGATTTCTTTTGTCTTGCTGCTGTTAGGATTTTTTTTCTTTGTATTTTGCCCATTTAACTATGATATGTCTTGGTGTTGGCCTGCTTTTGTTGATTTAGATGTGAGTTCTCTGTGCCTCCTGGATTTGGATGTCTATTTCCTTCCCCAATGCAGGGAATTTTTCAGCTATAATTTGCTCAAATAAACCTTCTGCCTCCTTTTTCCTCTCTTCTTCTTCTTGTATTGCTAAGATATGAATGTTTTTTATACTTTATGGAGTCACTGAGTTCCCTAAGTCTACATTTGTGATCCAATATTTTTCTTCCCCTCTTCTTTTCAGCTTCATTATTTTCCATAGTTCTGTCTTCCATATCGCTTCTTCCATTCTTGTGGTCATTACATCCATTTGGTTTCACATCTCAGTTATAGCATTTTTTTTATTTTGGCCTGACTAGTTTTTAGGTCTTTTATCTCTGCTGTAAGGGACACTGGGTGTCGTCTATGATTTTCTCAAACACCGCTAGTATCCTTATAATTGTTGCTTTGATTTCTGGATCAGGCATATTACTTATCCATTTCAATTAGTCCCTGGCTGTGACATTTTCTTGTTCTTTCTTTTGGGATGAAATCCTCCATCTTGGCATTTTGTGTAGCACCCTGTCTTCTTCTGTGTTTTATGAAAGCCTGTTATGTTTCTTGTTCCTGGGAGTAATGGCCTTATGAAGAAGAAACCATATACTGTACAGGGCCTGTTACTTCAGGGAGTCTTTGGTATGTGTTGTGTGTACTCTGCTACTGTGTTTTGACTGTTCTTCCACTCCAATCAGTCATCTGCAGAGGATATCCTTGACTGTAGTGGAGAGTGTTTGGACCTTATTCAGTGTGTGGTGAGTTTTAACTCTGTGTGCCCTGGTCTGCTTGTTAAATGAGACATGATGTTATTTTCACTAGAACTGAAGTTTTGCAGACCTATATGGTCAGTTGATGTGGTGAATGTGGAGATTTCCCTGGTCTTCTGGGGGAGGAGCCTGCTGCTCTGGTTCTCAGGCACACTTGCCCAAGAAGGAAAGCCCTTGCAGAACACAGGGAGTTGGATAGGTACAAGCAGTATAGACCACTACTGCTGACACTGTCCTGCTCACTGAAGTTAGTTTATGCGAGTGGCCGGGGAGAGAAAAAGCCCCAGCAACCCCTTCATCCCTAAAAAAGGGATTCCCTACCGCTACTATCAGGGAAGTGCTCCCAGAAGAGCGAACATTCTCCCTTGGTATATTCCAGGTGTCCCTGAGATCCCTGCCTTCATCCTATCTGTGTCCTGACCTTCTATCTGCCAGGGAGCACAGTGACCCCTGGGATCAATCCCAGGCATTAAACCTCTGAACATTCCGGACCTGGCATGTCAGGGACCCATGCTGGTTGTCTGAGGGAGGGTCTCGCCACACTGGGACTGGTGCAGGTTTGTCCCAGAAGGGCAGTTGCATCCAGGCACAGGAGCATGGAATTTGTAGTAAAGTGCAGCAAATAACCAGTGTCCAGGTTAGCCACACGCAGCAATGTCTCCGTGCCCATGCTCTGGGGTTGGGGAGGGCAATGGTGCCCTCCAGCTCTTTTGTCCCCAGAGAGGTGGTGCCACCTCTCCCAGATGAACCCCAAAAGGTGAAACAGTCTCTCCCATGTGTCCCAGGGGATCCTCAGATCATGCTATCTATCCCCAGACTTCTGCCCTCCTTCCCCACAGGAGCACTGCAGTGCACACTGGACTCAACATTAGCCACAGCACAGACCTCTAAAACTCGTATTTGAGCTCCACTAGTTGCAAATTTCACAAAAATCAACCACTCCCACTTTCCTAGTCAATGGCTGTGGGGAATTCTTTTCCTTCTGTGATACCCTGGGTGCTCCCCACTCTCTCTCTCCTCTGTAGGTGACCAGGCTTCCCTCCTCTCCACAGCACCTATAATTGTATCTCCCCCAAAGCATGATGCCCTACCTCCTACCTTCCATGTTGTGGCCTCTTGTCTCCTTCTAGTTGTGCAGTTTGTTCTGTCAATCCTCAGATTGATATCTTGGTTATTAAGAAGGATTTTATATTCACCTAGCTGTGTTCCAGGGTTGGGGAAAGCTTGGGGTCCTCCTACTACTCTGCCAACTTAGCTCCTCCCCAAAGGGTCCCCAAAAAATACCCCCCCTTTTTTTTTTTCTTTTCTTTCCCTTTCTTTCCTTTTTTTGTGGTGAGAACACCTTGGATCTATGTTCTTAGCAAATTTCACTTATACAATTTCTCTGCCTACTTGCATGCAAATTTCATCCTCAGGCTTGCTTCTCTGGTGCTGAAAAATGGATGGTACTTGTTTCCATCTTTATACTCTGCATCTTCTCATCCAGGACAGGAGAAAGCATCTCTTTCCCTTCCATCGACCACAAGAATCAGACTTTGTGGAACCTGTGCCACATGGAGCAGGTACCTGGCCCTGAACCATCACTCTGGGTGATACAAATGGCATCTGTCTGATGATTGGCCTTAGCAGCCAGTTACCTGTCCATCCTTCAGCCTGGCTCATTGTCAAGGATGCTTTCTCCTGATGGTCTCAGGCTGATCAGAGCCCAAGGCTACACATGAGGTTGGAGTCAACCATCCAAAAACCACATGGTGGCCATGTGAGGGTGGCAAGGTGGACTGAACTTAGAGAAACAACCAGTCTGATCCAGGTGGGAAGATTGCAAACGTCCCATGATTTGCTCTCCCCCATTCCTATATTTTTAACTTTGCCACCTCTCTCATCCCAATGTTTTGTTTTGTTTTGTTTTGTTTTGTTTTGTTGTTTCCAGAAATGTCCACATGTGTAGGGCTGGGAGCCTGCATGTGGTCTCTCTGGATGCCCCACTGCCCTGGGCTCCTCTCTCAGCCCCTAAACAAATTAGAACTAAGTTCCTCTCCCCTAGTTCAACCCACATAAATTTCTGTACTAAGAAAATAGAAACAAAATGAAAAAGGTAAACAAATCAGGAAGGCAAAGTGTTCAATCTCTGGAGACATAGAAGACCTTTTCCTCCCCCACTACTTGACATTCAAGATGTCCCAGCTACATGGCCAGGCTTGAGAATGGTTTGCTGAGTTAATTAATGAAACCAAGAGTAACTGAAGTATAGCCATGGATGTTTCCATTCCCACTGAATGGGAGTCATCAGTCACAAAGGGTCTGTCTTCATTATTCATGGAGTCTGTCTGTGTTGATTGGCCTACCTGCTGATGTTGATTTGTAGCCCCCAGACACATGTGCTCACCACTCTTCAAAGAGGCAAAGAGAGAGACCTGAAATGTGTCACCCACTTTATGTGTTGACTGGTGAGGCTGAGCCATGTGCCCCTCAGCCTTCCCGTGTTAATTGCCACACTGTAAACACTTGTCTTGCTCATGGCCCATTTGGTGTCACGTTTTCTGAATTACATGCTCTTTCTTGGTGATTTCAGTGTTTAAAAAGGCCCTGAAGCCCAGAGCTTCAGGGCTGACTGGTGTCCTAAGCACAAGAAGGTGGGATGTGCCTCATGACAAAACACTTGTGCAGGTAAGGCTCACTCAGTCTCCCTATGCAGAGGTGTGGGCCATGAGGTGAGAGGTAATGAATTATCAATGCAGTAAATCCAGGAAAAGAAATAAGATATTCATGACATCTATATGGAGCCAGAGAGTGCTAAAGTAACATCTAGGACACTAAGATAACACCACGGAAAAGGGGAGAAAGAAACTATACTTGTGGATTCGTAAGATGATGACTATTTCTTGTTTATTTGTTTCTAAAAGCGCCATGGGCAATAACTGTGGGGCTAAAACCAAAGACACTGATGATCACAGTACCCAAGCTGAGAAATGTTACACTTCTGAGCTAGTATTTCAGCATAGGGAAATACGTCACACAATGAATTATTTGGAAATACATATATATTAAGAAGCTGTCTTTAATTGGAGAGAGAGATGAACCATGAGAGATATGGACTCTGAGAAACAAACTGAGGGTTTTAGAGGGGAGGGGGGTGGGGAGATGGGTTAGCCTGGTGATGGGTATTAAGGAGGGCACGTACTTCATGGAGCACTGGGTGTTATACGAAAACAATGAATTGTGGATCACTACATCAAAAACTAATGATGTATTGTGCGGTGACTAACTAACATAATAAAATAAAATTTTTTTAAAAAAGAAGCTGTCTTTACACAGAAACACACATGAATCCAGGCTGTGTACTCACCAGTTGGAAAGTATTATAAGCAGAGGCTCCCAGGAACCCAACCCCAGATTTCTCCCAGAAACAATGGCTCAATATCTGTGCCCTCAGTGACTATAACACAGCAGCCATGAATGCCAGGAGGCACTGAATGCATGGTCCTTGTTGGATCCCCATTCCTTCCTGACCATAGCACTCTTGTTCTCTTTCCTGGACCATCTCTTTTCTGTTCAGGGACACACTTGCCCTGCTACCTCTCAGGCATCACCTATATCAGTGCCTCTCATATTTTATGCCTCTGTGAATTCCTTGCTGGTTTTGCTAAAATGCAAATTGTGATTCAGTGACTCTCAGCCGAGACCAAGACCCTCTATTTCTAACAAGCCCCAGTGTGACAACTCTGTGGCTATCCCTGAGCCTCACACACAGCAAGTATCCTGCCTTCCTCTTTTTATTCAGAATACTTGGAGCAACAGGTCCACTCCAATAAATGTCTACAGTTAAATAACTCGAATGGTCACAGGTAAAACCGTGTTTCTCCTCAGGCTCAGAATTGACACAAGGAACCATGAGAATGTGAAGTCCCTCGGCAAAAAAAAAAAAAAAAAAAAGACTTTTAACAAGAAAAGCATCAAACATCTCAATTACTACAAACATGTCAGGAAGTAAAAGAAGCTGAAAAAGCTATAAATGTGGCAAATATTCAACACAGATTTTTATTGAGGACATATTCCATGTAGGTCAGACACCGTACCAAAAAGTCAAAAAAAAAAAAACATGGACTTTGATCTCAACAGGTCTAAGTATTAGAAGGAGAAAAGGGACCTCACAGGGGACAATACGGGGTGGGGTCAGAAATAGATTCGCCAAAGTGCAACTAAAAATTGAGGAAATTTTCACCAGGCAGAGACTGCTTCCACTAGTAAATCAGGGAAGGCTCTCGAGGAACTGACATTTGATGCCTGATGTCCCATGGAGGTTCTGGGACTTCATTCCACCAGAGTTAAATTTTGAATTTTAAAGTCCCAGAATCAGGTCACAACAACAAATCCCACTAAATTACACTAAACTTATAGTGACAACAGATAATTAAGCAGAACTGAAAGACAAAATTGCATGTAGAGAGTTGCAAGGACATCACCGCTGAGCTGGGTTTAGATAAATCCTGGAGCCTGGGCTGCTGGGATCTCACTCCAAATGGAAGCCAGTGCACTGAGGTCTCCAGTGTGTTTTCCTGGGAGGAACACAGGAGGAGTCACTCTGCAGCAAGTAGAGGTGAGGACTGCAGGAGGGAAGAGCAGTAGGAGCAGGAGGGCTGAGGACAGACTGAAAGGTAGGGAGATACATGGGAAAGAGGAGGAAGGTGGCTCCAGAGACTCACCAGCGTTTCCAGAGCCACAACGCCAGAACTGCCAGAAGCACCAGGGGCACTATTACTGCCAGGAAGTCCAAGCCCACGGAGTGGGGCTGTTCTGTGGGTTTGGTGCACAAAGTGTGTCATTTCCCATCCAACCCGAGTTGAACTGCACCTCCCTGGTCCTCTTTGCTCCTGTAATTCTCTGCCTCACCAACCACCCTTCCTCCTTTCACTTCTCCCATTCTTCCTGAGATGGACCCTTCACCCAACCCTCTCCATCCTTCAACATCTAGAGGGCTCCCACCCTTAGTTCTCCATTCCTTGGTTTACTGATTTTAGTCATTTTTGGTCTGGAATCCCTAGCAACCCAAATTTTCATCTGGCTCTGACACTCTGCTCTAACTACCAACGACCTCCTTTCCCAGGTGGGTCCCAGCTCTTTCTCACCCCAGTGGAGGACCATGTCCTGGCCTCCTAGACTGCTATGTCTCACTCGGCATGACAGGCCAGCTGCCTCACTGGCTTTCACATCCAAGGACGTCTGAAGATACCATGTCCCATCAGCATGGGGCAGGACGTCACCTCGCTGGGTGCCCTGTTGCTCCTTCTCACCTCGCATCCACATCACCCACACAGGCTTTGGGTGGAAGCCAGAGATATGGCACACCAGCAGGAGATGGCCAGGACCGGGACTGGGGCCAGTGGACAGCCAGGCCTCTGGCCTCTCTGCAGACACAAGACAGGTATTCACAGAACTGAGAGGGTAGATCTTCACATCACTTTAGATAGATACATCTTACTACCTCTTGAAACCTATCACCAACCCCCATCTCCCTCTTGGCTCCTTCTTTGAAGGAATGGTGTAAATTTATGAGTGCAGAGTAGAGAATTCATGGAGGAAGGGAACAGGACTGACCTTGTCGCTGGAGATCTTCCTTCCCTGCATCAAGAAGACTCAAGAGGAACCCGGGGCAGGAGTCACTAAAGAATATGTGTGTTTCCTCATTGGTCACATGGTCCTGATTGAATAGTTTGCAGACCTGCTGAGCCCTACTTCCTCCCTTTGGAGATGGCCACCATGTCATGTTCTGGAAGCTCACGAGATCTGCCCCTTGATAAGCAATCCGCACAAATTCTTCTGATGCTTCCCCAGTGTGTAGCTTACAGCCTTTTGCCAGCTGTACCTGGAAGGGATCTGGGGAAGAGAAGTTGTGAGTTATAGGACTGGGAGAGTGAAGGAGATGAAATGAGATGAGTGGAATCCCTGGAGGGCAGAAGCAGAGGGGAAAGTTCTGGGGATTGGAGGGAATGGAGCACAGTTTTGTTTGATGGGAGGCTCACACAAAGAGGAAGTGGTGGTCACTGGAGGCAGAGGAAGAGGTGAATGATAGAGGAAGGAAAAAATGTTGGAGGAGAAACATGAATGATGTGGGCAGAGAATAAGGAAGGGCTCAGCAGGAGAGCTGGGGATAAAAAACAATCTAGGGTGAAGTGACTGCAGTGCGGTACAGGGAAAGCATAGACAGAATTTGCTGGTGGGATTGAATGGGGACAAAAGTACAGTTCAAGGAGTCAGTCACAGAGTAAGGGAAAAGAGGGTGCCTGGTTGGAGGCCAGGGAAAGTGATGGTCATGGGAGACACTAGTGGGAGACAGGAGAGCACAGCCTGTGGTCAATGAGAGGAGTGGGAATTAGCAGAAGATATGAAGCTTTTCAAGAATCGGGGTCTGGCTTCTACCCCCTGCCCAGAGGTTGTGATTCAGATTTATGATAGGGAAACCTGAGTTTCAGAAGCTAGTGGAGGCTCTTTCCTAGAGGAAGAAGGAACTCAAGGAGACACACACACACTTGCACATCCATCCCTCCTTCCCTGAGGGAACTGAACTTACATTCAAGCTGCCAGTGTCTCACATGGTCTTGAAACACCTGACGACATCCAATGGAGCATGTGTACAATAACTTTTCCAATTTCATCAGCTGCTCAGTGGTCAAGTTGCCCCTGGACCAAGGCCAAAGGAGAATGAGAGCCCCAGTCTTACTGTCCCAGCCATGAGTCTGCAGCTCATTCAGCCAAGCTGAACCCAGATTTTGTGTCCAGGAACGGTTGTAAAAGGATATGGTCAAGATAATTTGGAAGGACATCGGCTCCTGGAAAGCTGTGGGAAAAGGACAGACAGACTGAGGAAGAGGGAGTCATTGGGAAGGAGAGAGAATGGAGAAGAAGGTGCCAGGGACAGGAACCAAAATCTGGAGGACAGGGAAGCCATAGTTGTCTCAGGAGACATGTGCTGCCCCAGAGCCCTGAGCTTCGTACCCATCCTTCAGAAGAGCACAGGACACTGGGGTCAGGGATGCTCAGGAAGGAACCAGGCTGACACTCTCCTTCTCCAGCTATATGGTGGGGACCCACACCACAAATGGTCACATACACTCACAAACGAGCACACTTACAAAGTCACACAACTTTACACGCTCTTACAAACATACACAGATACAAATGCACACATGTATACAGACACAGAGACACACATATGTACACATGCAAACACAGACATACAGACACACACCCACAGGTACACATATGTAGACACAGAGTTGCACACCTATACACAAATACACAAACTCATACATACTTACACACATATGCACACATAGAGACACATAGGCATGTGTACACACATCATACACACGTGCACCCACAGGGCAGGGCCAGAGTTCTCACCATCTTCACTGTCACCACCTGGGAGGAGAACCACCAGCAACACAAGTTGCAGGAACAGCATTGTATTTGCAGATGTTCTTTCTTTGTCTTAGAAAGTAGGTCTTTGACGTCTGTTCTAGCAAACCTACCCTACACACGGCACCTCTCTTCTGATTTCCTTCTCCACACAGAAGGCTTCCCTGGGTCTCTGCAACAATACAAATGTGCTCCTCCCTCAACCCTGGACACCTACTCAGACTCTCACTTCCCCTCCTGGTCTGACTCTCCTCTCTGGCTTCTAGTTTCTTCCTGTCACCAGCTTCCATCCTGCTCCACATCCCCTAATTCAAATGCTACAGAATGAGTCCTGTGTGGCATGGAAAAGTCATCCTACCTCTTGTGCCTTTCCTTCTCATCCAGACAGTAACCCATGAAAACACATGGCTCCCCAGAACCCAGCCCTGGATGCTGTTGTCACTCTGTCCCTCCTGCCCTTGTGACACCCTCCATTTATTTACATTCCTATCTCACCCCCACCACAGCTCATGCACATCTCTTGTTTCTCACTGCTTGTGTTAAAAAACAAAATCAACCAGGTAAATTTGAAGATCTAGTTGGTTTTATTAAGTGATTCAAGAATGGGGCAGCATCCGTCTGGCAGATAGAGGGGAGCTCTGAGGAGTGGTGCAAATGAGAAGTTTGTATAGGAAGGAACTTGGCAAAACAAGAGAAAGGAGTGTTTCAGGGAAGGTCACCTTCCCTTAACTGGGAGAACAGGGGATCTTACCATGCAGATGCCTCCCCTCCTTGGGGGATTGAGAGGACCCACATGACAGAATACCTCACTGGTGCTGACCAGAGAGTTCTTCACTGATAGGTGAACATTTCTGGGGAGGTGGGAACCATAGTTAGGTTAGGGATTAAGCAAGATTTGGGGACATGGCCTGGCCCAAGGTGCCATATTAGGCCTCTGGGTTTCTTTTTTAACAGTTGCTCTTTTTGCTTGTCCAGATTCCCTCATGATTTCCTATGTAACAGTATCAGCAATGACCAGTCTGCCATTATTCTTAGGGAGGAACCAGTAGCCATCACAGAGACCACAAGACATTGAAACATCTGAAGAATACCCCCTTCAGTCAGACCTGAATTAATATATATTCTTTCACCAGTCACTTAGCACCTGCCTGGATCCAAGCACCGTGCTACACTCATGAAAATAGAGTGTTCACAGAGCAATCACTTTATGCAAAGAGGTTTTAGTCTATTTGGGAAGAAAAACCATAAAGAACTATGCATTTTGGTGTGCTCAGTTTTATTATAATGTGCAGACTCTAGACAAACACATGTCTGCTGGAAACAATATATTCTAAAGTACTGATCCTTGCTGATGTTTGCCCACTCAGAATCTTGACTCACTGTTTGGCCTCAGGTGTTTCTACCCCCTGGTGATCCCCACATCTAACACAGGACCTGGCAAGTGGTAGGTGCTCAATGATTATTTCTGAATGATTGAATAATTCAGTTCTGGGATCCAATTACTCTTAATTATTATGGAGCTCTTCAACACAAAAATTTTTTAAGCATCACAAAATGTCAGTTGTAATCCTACTCGATGAAATGAGAATCCTACACATTTTTTCTTGAAAATAAAGAAATATGCTAATGATCAGGAAGTTTACACAGAGATTCCCACTGTAAATCTCCTATACTTGTCATACAAAACCATGAGAATTTATAGGAAGTGGGGTTAGTAGAGTGTTCTAGAATCATGTATCCAGATTCCCTTCTTACTGTTCCTGCTCGAATGTTCCATGCTTGCCTTACTATGACCTGGCCTCTCCTAGACATGATGACCTTCCTCTTTCATGGTGTTCTTAAGCGTTTAAAGGCTGTTCAATATTTATTTGTGCTTTATATCATTTGGATAAATGTGTTTGAGCTATTTGTCTTGTTATTTCTTGGCTAACAAGTAAACAGAAGTAATCTCAAGCAATGTTAGAAAGATAATATTTTTTTGGAAAGGGTCGATTGGAATATAGAAAGAGTCACTCCCATAGTTAAGATTTTGAAAAGCAGGATAATCAAAATCATGTCTCTTGAATCCATCAGAGCTGAAGGATCAGGGAAAATTGTTAACCCAAAATCTAGGGAAAGACAGACTCCTCTGAGGATATAGGGTATGCAAACCCTTGCTTTCTTGGGACAGATGCTCTATAAGTCAGAAAGAAGAATTCAGCTAAAATTGTTAACAAATGACTGAAGGTTAGCATGAGTACCTGGAGCCCCCGAGAGTCAAGAGACTCAGGAAATTCTCTGTATCTCCAGGCTTTTTTCCCTTGACCTCACCAGGGGTTCCTGACAAGCTGGAATCCAGGATACAGACCAGAGAACTGTTCTCTCCTAGTACAAGCCTGTGGACTGAGATTAGTTGCTGCCTGAGAAGGTCAGGAAGGCCACCATCTCCCACACAGAAAGAATCCTTAACCCAGTGTGGGAAGGCAGGGAATTGCCTCAGGGCACAGGTGAAACCACACTGCAGCTGAGGGGAACGACCAGTTGGGGAAGGAGAGTACCACACCCTGTGCCAGAATAAGAGGTTCCGTCTGCTGAGGGAAAGGTGGGAACCCTTAGAAGGCCCAATCCCAAAACTGAAAAACAAAGCACCTGGCTGAGGATGAGACTGGACCAGAACAGAGCTAGTGCCCCACTCTCTGTCCCAGGCAGGCTAGTGAGTAGGGTACCAAGAGCAGCTCTGCTGGTGGAGGGGCAAGAGAATGAAGACAGGTCGCCATGAGGCACTTCCTGTTATAAAATTGTAAATCCAAAATGATTTCATGAAGTGAGTTCCCACGCTGGGCTTCATACCCAATCTAACTAATTTAACCCCATGAGAAATGTGACCTTAACCGGTCAGTGTAGTAAATTTTTCTTTCCATCAGAGCCAATGAGTCTGTGTAAATAAAGGCTGTTACTAGTGGGATCTCAGAGGTCAAACAGCCCCAAAGTTGGTGGGTGCACATCAAACACTGAAAGGCTGTTAGAGCCCTTGCCACCTCCAGAAGCCTCCTGAGATAGGATAAGTTGGTCACCAAACTGGTTAGATTGGCACTAGGTCACCTGCCAACCTCAAGAAAACTTCTGAGCAACGAGGTACACTGTAACATATGCACAGCCCAGTCCCACAAACTGTCCCTTGTAGGTATTACTGCGGCTCCAGGAAACCCAGAAGCTTACCTAATGGGGGTCTTTAAATTCTAAACAGTCAAGTGTGCCACCTTCTGGGGCACCCACTCAGTTCATGTCTAAGAAGTAGAGTCCTGGAAGATGTACTCATGGAGCAAGATTAAAAAAAAAATTATTAAAAATAACCTAGAGTTACAGTGGCCCCTATGGGGAACATTCCACTTAGACCATTGTTCATTTAGGAAGTGCACTTGAAAGTAAGGGTTCCCAAATTCAATAAACAGAAATGGATGCCTATATTAATTGGCATGCAGAAAATTCCAAGAAGCATCAAGATTCCAAAATAGTCTCATTGAAAGATTCGTTACAAAAAGCTGATAAAAAATCTAAAATACAACATGTGCCTAAGAGAAAAGAGAAAGGCTGATATAGCTCCTAATGCCCCTCTACCCTTCCTCACCTGAGGACTCACTGTCTCATTGCTGATGAAATGAGGACTTGAATTTATTTTCTGTGTCTTTCAATTGTAAATATACAGAGTTCTGCCTGGTCTGCTCCAGGAATTCCTTTCAAATGCAAATTTCAGGGAGATAATCCTTACCAACTACAAATAAGAGGGGAAAGCCCATTTAAAAGGTGACTTGCCCAGGTGCTGGAGTGGCTCAGTGGGTTAGAATGACTCTTGACTTTGGCTCATGTCATGATCTCAGGGTCACGAAATTGAGCCCTATGTATAGCTTTGAGCTCAGGGTGGAGTCAGCTTGAGATTCTCCCTCTGCCCCTCCCCCCCACTTGTGCTCATTCTCTCTTTAAATAAATCAATAAAATCTTTTTTTTAAATTAAAAAAAAAAAGAGTAAAACCTGAATTGCCAAGGACAAATACAAATCTTAAGTGTCTTTTCCACAAATACTTTTTAAAAAAATCTTTAGCTATCTAGGGGGGTGGAGCAAGATGGCGGAGGAGTAGAGACCTGGAGTCTCCTCTCAGGAATTCAGCTGGATAGGGATCAAACCATTCTGAACACCTACGAACTCAACAGGAGATCGAAGAAAAGAAGAGCAACAACTCTCTGAACAGAAAAGCGACCACTTTCTGGAAGGTAGGACGGGGGGAGAAGTGAATCCGAGGCGATATTCGGGAGGATAGACGGCGGGGGAGGGGCCTCCGTCGGCCGCTTCTGGCAAGTGATAGAGCCGCGGAACACAAAGTCGGAACTTTTAGAAGTCTGCTCCGCTGAGGGACGTCACTCTGGTGGCGAAGTGGGGGGTGGAACCCTTGCGGGACAGTGTGGTCTCAGGACCCTCAGGGTCACAGAAAGACCGGGGGTGCCTGAGTGCGGCAGAGCTCCCAGGTATCGGAGCGGGGAAGCCGGCTGCAGAGACGGAGCCCAGGCGCGGGCTCTCAGCTCGGGGTTGTCATAGACCGTGATCCGCGGCACAGTCGGGCCACTGCTCCTCCAGCAGGGACCCAACAAGCGGCAGATCCGGGGAGACTCACCTTCTTCCCCCGGAAGGAGCGGCGCGGGAGCGCACCGCGGGGATCTGCTGGGTTTGGAGACTCCACCCGGGGTCGGGTGCCAGATAGAAA
>NW_022589800.1:2400874-2402307 GCF_004348235.1 Phoca vitulina
TATGGTCAACTAATCTTTGACAAAGCAGGAAAGAATGTCCAATGGAAAAAAGACAGTCTCTTCAACAAATGGTGTTGGGAAAATTGGACAGCCACATGCAGAAGAATGAAACTGGACCATTTCCTTACACCACACACAAAAACAGACTCCAAATGGTTGAAAGACCTCAATGTGAGACAGGAGTCCATCAGAATCCTAAAGGAGAACACAGGCAGCAACCTCTTTCACCTCAGCCGCAGCAACTTCTTCCTAGAAACATCGCCAAAGGCAAGGGAAGCAAGGGCAAAAATGAACTATTGGGACTTCATCAAGATAAAAAGCTTCTGCAAAGCAAAGGAAACAGTCAACAAAACCAAAAGACAACTGACAGAATGGGAGAAGGTATTTGCAAATGACATATCAGATAAAGGGCTAGTATCCAAAATCTATAAAGAACTCATCAAACTCAACACCAAAAGAACAAAGAATCCAATCAAGAAATGGGCAGAAGACATGAACAGACATTTTTCCAAAGAAGACATCCAAACGGCCAACAGACACATGAAAAAGTGTTCAATATCGCTCGGCATCAGGGAAATCCAAATCAAAACCTCAATGAGATACCACCTCACACCAGTCAGAATGGCTAAAATTAACAAGTCAGGAAATGACAGATGTTGGCGGAGATGCGGAGAAAGGGGAACCCTCCTACACTGTTGGTGGAAATGCAAGCTGGTGCAGCCACTCTGGAAAACAGTGTGGAGGTTCCTCAAAAAGTTGAAAATAGAGCTACCATATGATCCAGCAATTGCACTCCTGGGTATTTACCCCAAAGATACAAAAGTAGGGACCCGAAAGGCTACGTGCACCCCGATGTTTATAGCAGCAATGTCCACAATAGCCAAACTGTGGAAAGAGCCAAGATGTCCATCAACAGATGAATGGATAAAGAAGATGTGGTATATATATACAATGGAATATTATGCAGCCATCAAAAGGAATAAGATCTTGCCATTTGCAACGACGTGGATGGAACTGGAGGGTATTATGCTGAGCGAAATAAGTCAAACAGAGAAAGACATGTATCATATGACCTCACTGATATGAGGAATTCTTAATCTCAGGAAACAAACTGAGGGTTGCTGGAGTGGGGGGTGGGGTGGGAGGGATGGGGTGACTGGGTGATGGACACTGGGGAGGGTATGTGTTCTGGTAAGCGCTGTGAATTGTGCAGGACTGTTGAATCTCAGATCTGTACCTCTGAAACAAATAATGCAATATATGTTAAGAAAGAAAAAAAGAAGAAGAAGAATGTAGCAGGAGGGGAAGAATGAAGGGGGGGAAATCGGAGGGGGAGAAGAACCATGAGAGACGATGGACTCTGAAAAACAAACTGAGGGTTCTAGAGGGGAGGGGGTTGGGAGGATGGGTTAGCCTGGTGATGGGTATTGAGG
>NW_022589800.1:2402407-2444457 GCF_004348235.1 Phoca vitulina
GGGGTGGGAGGGATGGGGTGACTGGGTGATGGACACTGGGGAGGATATGTGTTCTGGTAAGCGCTGTGAATTGTGCAAGACTGTTGAATCTCAGATCTGTACCTCTGAAACAAATAATGCAATATATGTTAAGAAAGAAAAAAAGAAGAAGAAGAATGTAGCAGGAGGGGAAGAATGAAGGGGGGGAAATCGGAGGGGGAGAAGAACCATGAGAGACGATGGACTCTGAAAAACAAACTGAGGGTTCTAGAGGGGAGGGGGGTGGGAGGATGGGTTAGCCTGGTGATGGGTATTGAGGAGGGCACGTTCTGCATGGAGCAGTGGGTGTTATGCACAAACAATGAATCATGGAACACTATATCTAAAACTAATGATGTAATGTATGGGGATTAACATAACAATAAAAAATTTTAAATGTAAAAAATCTTTAGCCATCTAGACAAATCATGTTCATTTATTCCATCTGCCCAAAACAAACAAAAAAACAAACAAAATACCTCAAATGCAACTTTTATAATTAGTGAACTTTGCACCTTTTTGATGTCAGTAATTTAAAAACAGAAGCTGTAAGTTCTACCTCTGTCTTGTATGTTCATATCTGTCTATACTGTGTTGTAAATATGTTTCTGCCTCGGGAAGGCATTGCTAAAATCAATTTGTGAAAGAGCTATTTACTGGGCTTGAACACAAACAGTTGTGAGGATTGGGCATTCTAAAATTCAAAAAGAGGGGCGCCTGGGTGGCTCAGTCGTTGAGCGTCTGCCTTCGGCTCAGGTCATGATCCCAGCGTCCTGGGATCGAGCCCCGCATCGGGCTCCCTGCTCCGCAGGAAGCCTGCTTCTCCCTCTCCCACTCCCCCTGCTTGTGTTCCTTCTCTCGCTGTGTCTCTCTCTGTCAAATAAATAAATAAAATCTTTAAAAAAATAAAAAAAATAAAAAAAAATAAAACTCAAAAAGATAGAAGCAGACTCAGATGTTGTTCAAGTTTGTGTGAATTGGAAAATATTTAATATAAAAGCTAGTTTGAGATTGATGGTTTAATAAAAACAAACATGTTTTTAGAGTTCTCAGCATTAAATATAACACTTCTACCTGTTTTGCTAACCGAATAAGGGTACCTTATCTTGTATAAGACCCATCAACAACAACAATAACAAAACATATATGTTGGCTGACTTCCTCTAATGCCTCATGAGTTTTGTGGGTAATCTGTACATAATTGTTAAGAACAATTAAATTAAATAGTTGTGAAAAAGATTAAAAGGTTTGTAAGTAGACTTCCAAATAGCTCCAAAATCTTTGATAGTTTAAAAATCAAGTTTTGCTAAGTCAAACAATTGAGTTAAGTTCAAGCCATTAAATGTTTACATCATTTCCAGATAAGACAAAATCCTGGAGCGTGCATTACTAAACACAGGCTTCCCTACTTTAGGCTTAGTACAGAAAAACTAAAATACTTGGGTATGTCAATGTTAATTACAAAATTCAGGTGACACACGTTTCTAGAAATTTTAAATGTCTTCATAAATTTTCAAGTTTAAAAAATGCTGATAGAACAAACAGTTCACAATGGCTCACTTATTAGTTTTTCATAGAAAAGAAAGTTCACGAGGGTTAAGAATTCTAAGTAATATGTGTAATGAAAGCTACTAGAAATCATATGGGAAATATCCTCATATACCAGAAAAGTGGGATGTGTTTATGGTCAGAAAGGGTGTAAGGAATGGAGATGCTTTTTTTTGAGATAAAGAAATTAATTTTGTCCTAAAACAAGGTTAATTCTTTAAAGAAAAACATAGGACAAAATAGAATATAAAAAAAGATAATTGTAGAAGGTTTATGGGAAATGTAGCTTTAAAAATAAATAATAATGTGAGGTCAAACTGGGTAAAACTAAAATAAATTTAAATGAGGCTGTGATCAAACACTTCTCCTTAATTCTTAAAATTATTGCAAAATCTGCTAAAGCAAGAGCAGGACAACAAAGGTCCTTAAAATCTCTAGCCAAAGTTTTCTTTGATAAGAGAATAACTCTTGATCATCTTTTAGATGTGCAAGGAGGTGTCTATCTGATTCCAACATCACCTGCTAGGCCAGGAAGGACACTTCTGGGGAAGCTGAAACTCCATTGCATAAGAACAAGCCACTGGGCTTACAAAACTGATGCCTTCCTCAGGGTGACTTGATGCTCACAACCAAGCCAGTTAACAGGGCTACCACCTCACATTCGGACCCTCTCCTTTTTTTTTTCCTTTTTTCAAGATTTTATTTAAATTCCAGTTAGTTAACATACCCTGTAATATTAGTTTCAGATTAGAATTTAATGGCTCATCACTTATATATAACACCCAGTGCTCATCACAACAAGTGCCCTCCTTAATACCTATTCCCTGCCCACCCCCCAGGCACCTTTCTCCATCAACCCTCAGTTTGTTCTCTATGGTTAACAGCCTGTTTTATGGCTTGCCTCTCTCTTTTTCCCCCTATGTTCATCTGTTTTGTTTCTAAAATTCACATATGAATGAAATGTTATTTTGCTTTCTCTGACTTATTTTGCTTAGCATAATACACTCTAGCTCCATCCACATCCTTGCAAATGGCAAGATTTCATTCTTTTTATGGCTGAATAATATTCCATTGTGTATATACACCACATCTTCTTTATCCATTCATCAGTCAATGGACATTTGGGCTGCTTCCATAATTTGGCTATTGTTGATGATGATGCTATAAACACCCAGGTACATATGTCCTTTGAATCAGTATTTTTAAATCTCTTAGATAAATATCTAATGTCTATTTATGTCTTCTGCCCATTTTTTTAAAGATTTACTTATTTATTTTAGAGGGAGAGAGCACCAGCAAGGTGGGGGAAGGGGCAGAGGAGAGAATCATAAGGACACTCCCCACTGAGCATGGAGTCCAAGATAGGGTTCAATACCATGACCTACAAGATCACGACTGGAACTGAAAGGAAGAACCAGATGCCCAACCTACTGGGACACCCAGGTGGCCCCTGTGCATTTCTTAACTGGATTATTTGGTTTTTGAATGTTGAGTTTGATCAGTTCTTTACAGATTTTGGATACTAACCCTTTATCAGATATGTCATTTACAAATATCTTCCATTCCAAAGGTTGCCATTTAGTTTTGTTGTTTCCCTCACTATGCAGAAGCTTTTTTATCTTGATGATTCCCCAGTAGTTCATTTTCACTTTTGTTTCCCTTACCTTCAGAGATGTATATAGTAAGAAGTTGCTAAGGCCAATATTAAAGAGGTTACCGCCTGTATTCTCTAGGATTTTGATGGTTTCCTGTCTCATTTTTTGGTCTTTTAACCATTTTGAATTTATTCTTGTTTGTGGTGCAAGAAAGGGGTCCAATTTCATTATTTTGCATGTTGCTGTCCAATTTTCCCTACACCATTGGTTGAAGAGACTGTTTTGCTTTTTTTTTTTCCTTTCGATATTCTTTCCTCCTTTACCAAAGATTAGTTGACCATATAGTTGTAGGTTCATTTCTGGATTTTCTATCCTGTTCCATTGATCTATATGTCTGGTTTTGTGCCAGTACCATACTGTCTTGATGACTACAGCCTTCGTTGTAATATAGCTTGAAATCTGGAATTGTGATTCTTCCAGCTTTGCTTTTGTATTTCAGGATTGCTTTGGCTATTTGGGGTCTTTTGTGGTTCCATATAAATTTTAGGATTGTTTATTCTAGCTCTGTGAAAAATGTTGGTGGTATTTTGGTAGGGATTGCATTAAATGTGTAGATTGCTTTGAGCACTATAGACATTTTAACAATGTTTGTTCTTCTAATCCATGAGCATACAATGTTTTTCCATTTCTTTGTGTCATCTTCAATTTTTTTCATAAGTGTTCTATAGTTTTCAGAGTACGGATGTTTTACCTCTTCAGTTAGGTTTATTCCTGGGTATTTAAGGTTTTTGGTGCAATTGTAATTGAGATCAATTCCTTGATTTCTCTTTCTGCTGCTTAATTGGAATGTGAAACTCTGAAATAAACTGAGATGTAATTATGAAGGTAACTGGACACAAAAAACTATCAGAAGTGGCTATCTAGAAATTAAAGATAAATTGATGGTGTAATGAACTCCTTGGGTGTGTTGAATAGCATAATAGACCTAGCTGAAGAACGATTTAGAGGGAAGGAAGATATTTTTGAGGCATTTGTCCAGAATGAAGTAAAAAGAAACAAAGAAATGGAAAAATATAAAAGAAGGGATAAGAGATACAGAGAAAAAAAGAATGAAAAAGAGAGAAGATAGCTTACAGGATTTGTGGGACACAACCAAGCAGACCATATACCCATTATTAAGTGGGTCTCAGAAGGAGGGAAGAGAAAAAAGGGGACAAAGAGCTTGTTCAAAGAAATGACTAGAAACCTCCATAGCGTGGGGCAGACGTCCAGATCCAGGAAGCCCAAAGAAATTACCCAATAAAATAAATCCGAAGTGACCTACACCAAGATACATTGTAATTCTATTGTCAAAAGTTAAAGACAAAGGAGTTAAAGTGAAAGGAGATCAGAAAAGAAGCAAAAGATAAAGCAATTTGTTACATACACAGAAAGCCCCATAAAACTCCGGGCGGATCATCCAGCACAGGACTATGTGTTTTATGCGAGCCTCAGGGTGACTACAAAGCAGAACCCCTAGTAGGTACCAGAAAGATAGAGAGGAATCAAAGCACACCACTGCAGAAAAGGATAAATGTTTACATCTCCACATACTTGGTTTAAAAACATACTTCCAGGGAACTCGTTAGTCCAAGCAGAAATTATGCTGAAAACTTAGAACTCAGGACTAAATAACAGTAAAAACAGAACCCATTAGAACGCGATGTGCTGCCCAGTTCGCACGCAGATTCTATGCGTCCGCTAGACTCGTGTCTTTATTCTGTTGTGCATGTCTGTGTGGGTGTTTTTGGCTCCTGGCTTTACTAACAATAGTGGGAATTGCGTTGAAATCACCCTTGAAGTTCCCTCCATTTTTGCATGAAATAGACCTGAAAATGCTTATATCAGAACAAAGAAAAGCTGAAAACCAATGAGATAAGTCACTAACGTAAGAGACCACAGAAAGGCCTGGGTGTGCTTTGGTGGCTGTGGCGGGACCAGCACCAGCCTACGGGCTTGCAGACCCAGGACGGGCGGCTGGGAGGGGGTCAGCCGAGCAGTTTTCTGCACAGAAGGGGTGACTCTTTGCAATGGCCTGAGTATTTCATGGCAGTGGCCTTCTTCTCGACACAGAGAAGCAAAAATCCCATTTGCCAAGTCAGAGCCTGAATCGTGAGTGCAAACAACATGACTGTAGGGGCTGGGTACGGAGGAATGCAGAGCGGGTGTCACAATGATCTGTTCCCCTGGAGGAGACAGCAGAGAGCAGGCTAAACGCCAGAGACCCTGAGAGGCGCCGTGCCCAGCAGAACGCCATCCTAAACACAGAGTCAGCATGCTCTACGAAGGCTGCACTATGCATGTCACCTTGTTCCCATGTAACAAACGTGCCAAGCCCATCATCCAGGAAGGTATGAAAGGAGTTATTCTCACGTCTGAGGATTTTCCCCCGGATGGTGACGAGACAGTAACTACCAGGCTTCCGTTTGCCATAGCTGGGACTGCATTCAGGAAGTATAGGCAAGATTTTCATGGATCTTTATTCAATTAACAGCAGACCTAGACAGAAGCTTCAGTGAGTCACAGATTAAATCTCCAGGAGCCAGGAATTACCCTCTGCGGAGCAGCTGCTGATGCTTCCATCTTGAAGTTACAATCACTTTTTAATCGTCAGTACAGCGAGAGTAAGCATCCAAAGACTGGAAAGCCGCACGTCTTCCTGTCCCTTCTGTCACATGGAATCTACATTTGTTTTAACTATTGACTTAGGGTTTAAAATGAAGGAGTCTGTAGATGGCCTGTCATATGGGTGTGGGACGCCTCCCCTTCTGTCTCCTGGTTTGCTGGGGTGCCGTGCCTCTGCAGAAGGGCATCTGCTCTCATCCCGTGCATTTCAGCAGCTGCGCTTCTCGGCTACATCACTGGAAGGACCCATAAATAATTGTGTGTTCTTAGTGGGGATGAGCAAACACACTGATTTGAACATCTGGTCCCAATGAGGCATGTAGTGTCCTTGGAGAGAAAAGGAAGACCCAAATGGCAGTAGCATTAAAGTCTTTGCTTTCAAGGGTTAATGGAAACACCCACCCACCCAAAATCCTAGAGAAGATGGCATGTGCCCTGGCAGATGATGAGCCTACCTGAGCCAAGGACACGGTCTGTGCTCCTGCTGTCCTGCTACACACAGGGTCACCGCACGTTGTCCCTCTGGGGCCGGGACCCCTGTTGTTCAGCTTTTTGGTTTGGTTTGTTGGTCAGGGAGCTCTTACCTTCGATTTACCTACATAATGAATTGTTCCTGGGGGAGACAGCCCGTCTCCCCTGTCGTCCCCAGGACCACGCTGGCTGTGGCAGCAGGAAAGGCCATATGGATGGGAGGAATGGAGCATCCACCCACTTTCCCCATGTGTGGCACTTCCCCGGGCCAGCACGATTAGCTCCCAAGAACTCTCTACAGACAACAGGAGAGTGTAAGTGAAGAGTAAGAAATCAAGCCCCTTGAGGCAGCCTATTCCAGATCAGTAGGCGGTGGGAGCTCACTGGTGTTCCTTGTGCTGTGTCTTCATCAATGTGAGTCCCAGTTCCTAACCACGGTGCGCTGGGGAGTCCATGGTTGTGCCCCCATCTGTAATCTCACTTAATCTTTATTAAACACACTCGGTACCTTTGTTGAGAAAATGTTGCAGTACCTTAACGATTGTTACCTTTTTAAAGTGCTTATCTTTTCCTGCCCATAAACGAACAAGCATGAGTCTTCACGGTGGGGTGTCAGAGGTGACTTGGGTCCCCCAAGGTGAGTGACGGATGCTGTGTGGTGGGCACGCCTCCTCACACAGCGACTATAAACAGCAGGTTAGATAGACACATGGGGGCAGGATGAGGCTTCAGGCAGTGTTTGGGGGAACAGGTGGGAAGAGTCAGAGAGATGTTGCTCCCAAATACCATTTATGAAGATTTAAAATGCATGCACACAAAATTATTTGCAAGAGCATATATAAACATAAACAAAAAGTTACCCAATAAACACTTTAAAATGGTTGTCTATGTATGAAATTGGGGATGGAAGTAGCTAATAAGGATAAATGCAGTAAATGCTTAAGCAAAAGAAAATGTCCTTGCCCTTGACCTTGTCCTATGCTGACATACCCTGAGCTGAGGAGTCTGATGAGCTTGACCCTCTGTAACTGACGCATGACCCATAAATAAATAGATCCCTAATAAGAGAATAGTAAGGTGTCACAGAACGGTGAATGAAAGCCACCACGTGTGGGACTTAGATGTGGATACTGTGAAGTACAGTGCAGTGCGAGCCAGGAAGGAACGTGCGGGCTGGGTGCGGCTTCATACTCACACTTAGCGTCACAGACACGCAGATAGAGAAAGGAAGCGTGGAAAGTAGATGCAAGGACGTTCAAGTCAGCCGTCTTAGTTAAATTCTTTAAAACAGTCCTCTTATTATAACATTAGCTGTTGTCCTGAATAGATTATTTTTATTTTTCAATCATATTCTTCCATGAAGCATGATTTATCTTTTTAATACTGTTCTGGAAAAATTGCAAATCTGCTGATTTGACTGAGTTTCCTTTCCTGGTAAAATTAGGCAAATACGAATTCTGATCTAGTCTGAATTCCACATCAGGACAGCTAAGAAAGGCTCACAGTCCATCTGCCTCGCCACCTCAAGGGAACTTGTCACCATGGCCACTGTCCTTCCACCACAGCCCAGAGTAGCTGTAACTCGTGAGGAATTTCTGCCAAAACAGGTGTAATGGGGAGTGTTCTTTAGTCCCTTCATAGTTTAGATCCCCATGCCCTGGGAAGCCACGGCTACCGAACACGCACCTGACTGCAGAGCTCAGCAAACTACCATCGGGCGTCCACAGCGGGCCCTCACGTCCCTCTGAATGGCCCCTTGGCCAGCTGTGTCCCCAGCCTCTACTGGAGCTCCCGGCCAGCCTGAGGTGCGGAAGGACAGCGGTGCCCAGACCAGAAGGGGAGGACCACAGCTGGCCTGCAGGGGCCTCCGGGCTCCCGTGCTGTTGACTCCACAACCTTCAGCCTTTCTTGGGTTAACTGATGCTACTCAGAGATGTGGGCTCACAAAGGTTGGGTTATTTGGCAAAATGTTGCTGCTCCCTATTTTTTAGGCTTTACTATGGAGAATTTAAACATCTAAAAGGCAAAGGAAAGCAAAATAATATGATGAAGCTAACTGGCTCACCTCCCTCTGGCCTGGCCTTCCCCTCCACACCCTCTCCCACATACACACCCCCTAACCCCCAGCCCCTCCACACCAGCCTCTTCACCCCTCCCCACACCCGCACCCGTATCCGCCACCACACCCACCCACTCCCACCTACCCCCACACATACCCACACCCGCCCCACAACCTCCACACCCACAACCCTAACCCACACCAGCCTCCACCCCCACCCTCTCCATACCCACACCCCCCTGCACACCCACATCCACACCTACACCCCCACCAAATTCCAGCAGTCCTATTCTTTTTTTTAATTTTATTTTATTATGTTATGTTAGTCACCATACATTACATCATTAGTTTTAGATGTAGTGTTCCATGATTCATTGTTTGCATATAACACCCAGTGCTCCATGCAGAACGTGCCCTCTTTAATACCCATCACCAGGCTAACCCATCCTCCCTCCCCCCTCCCTCTAGAACCCTGTTTGTTTCTCAGAGTCCATAGTCTCTCATGGTTCATCTCTCCCTCTGATTTCCCCCCCTTCATTTTCCCTTCCTTCTCCTAATGTCCTCCATGCTATTCCTTATGTTCCACAGATAAGTGAAACCATATGATAATTGACTTTCTCTGCTTGACTTATTTCACTTAGCATAATCTCCTCCAGCCCCATCCATGTTGATGTAAAACTTGGGTATTCATCCTTTCTGATGGCTGAGTAATGTTCCATTGTGTATATGGACGGCATCTTCTTTACCCATGCGTCTGCTGAAGGGCACCTGGGCTCCTTCCACAGTCTGGCTGCTGCAGCAGCAGCCCTATTCTTCCATCTACAATCCTTGTGGAGTGTATTACGCTCTCAGGATCATACCTAAAACAGCAAATAATTCTCTAATTCCCTGAAATGCCCAGTGTCTTTTTTAAAAATGATTTCTTACATTTTCAGATGGTTAAAAATATCAAAGAGCAACAGTTCATGACACAGGAAAATTACATGAAGTTCAAATTTCAGTGTCTATAAATAAAGTTTTATTGGAACACAGACGCTCATTCATTACGTCCTGTAGCTTCTGTGCCTCAGCCCAGAGCTGAGCCGTCGTCACGGGGACACTGCGGCCCCAAAGCCTAAAACATTTACTATCTGGCCTCAGAGGAAACGATCGCCAACCCCAGCCCTGTTCTGGAATCTCCACCGCCGCCAGCATGGAAGGAAGTCCCTGCGGCAGCCCTGCCGGAAACTGTGCGACCTCGCCAGAGGACGGGGGGACCCACCTCCCTGGAGCAACCGAGCCCCGGTGGGGGTGGGGGTGGGGCTGGGGGTGGGGCTGGGGCTGGGGGTGGGGGTGGGGCTGGGGGTGGCGGTGGGGCTGGGGCTGGGGCTGGGGGTGGGGCTGGGGGTGGCGGTGGGGGTGGGGCTGGGGCTGGGGCTGGGGGTGGCGGTGGGGCTGGGGCTGGGGGTGGGGCTGGGGGTGTTGGTGGGGGTGTTGGTGGGGGTGGGGCTGGGGTGGGGCTGGGGCTGCCGGCGCCGCTGCGCGCAGTGCTGCCACCAGAGGGAGCAGCTGTCCAGGCCTCGCCGCGCGCCGCGGGAAACGTCCCTGAGCTTTTAATTGGGACCGGGGCTCCCCCTTCTCGCGCGCGCCCCAGGATGGGCCCCCAGGGCAATCGTCAAGCACTAATTCAATCTGTAAAAGAATGTTAACAGCAGTATCTGTATTTCCAAACCTTTTGAGCATCACCTCGGCCTGAATAGCCAGGTCATTGAGGACAGATTCTAGAACATCAAATACCTTCAGGATTTGTGCGGTTTGCCCACTGAGCTGACCCAATGCCCTGTCCTGCGGAGGGTGAAGGAACTTGGATCATCCTGAAAACCCCTTTAAAAGACTGCAGGCTGCATGGGCGCCTGGGGGGCTCCGTCAGGGAAGCATCAGCTTGGCTCAAGTCGTGATCCCGGGGTCCTGGGAGAGAGTCCGGCGACAGGCTCCCTGCTGGGCGGGCGGGGAGCCTGCTTCTCCCTCCGTCCTTCATCCTGCTCACGTTCTCGCTCTCTCTGTCTCTCTCTCAAATAGATGGAAAAGGTTTAAAAAAAAAAAAAGACTTCAGGTGGAGACTTCATGTCTGTTGGCCACCAGACAGTGAGGCCTGGCTCATCTGGAGCCCCAGGACCCAAGCCCACCTCGGGGTGAGCCCGTTCTTCCCGTTCCCCGACGGCGCGGGCCCCCCGCCACCGAGCTCTCGTACGCCCGCCCCCCCACAGCAAGACCCGGTTCCCTTCCCCCCCGACTTTTAGTATCACTGTGAATACGTTTCTCACAGGCCTCCCTCGCGGGGCTGCGCGAGTGAGTCGGTGAGGAAGAGAAAGCAGCCTGAGCGTTTTGTGCAGCGAGAGATTTAACGCAGGCAGCAGGGCGCCGTCAACCGTGGGCAAGCAGGGAAGGACGCGGGGGCCGAGGGCGGCAGAAGTGACTCCCGGACGCCGGAATTCGTGCCAGGCTTTCCTGGAATCAGGGGTGGAGGTGACAGACCCCTGCCTTTGAAAGAAGAGTTTTATTACCTACCAACCCCAAGCGAAGGGGCCACGTGGAAGAGTGCAAAGTTCAGACAGGACGCAGGGGTGAGGGGAGCAGGGCACAAGCCTCTGCTGTGGGTTTCCACGGGCAGGGCCAGGCAGGCGGGTCGCAGCTCCGGGTGGGGCGGTCTGGAGAGCCTGGGTGGGCCCTGAGCGCCAGGGCGGTGATCTCGGTTTGGTGTTCGAGTCAGAGGAGGGAGGTGGTTCGGGCCGTGGGATGTGGGGTGGCTGGCTTGCACGGGAAAGCGGTGCTCTTAGCGGAGTCATGTGCTAGTTTAGGAATCAACCGGCCCTAGAGGGACAGTGTCTCCTGGCCAGCAAGGTCCTCAGACGTCAAAGCACCATAAAATATAGAAAATAAAAAACACGATTAATACACAGGGCACTTCACAACTAGGTCAGAGCGGTGACGGGGGGGGGGGGGGGGAGGGATCGTTGTCGCTTGAACTCAAAACCACATCACAGGGGTATAGCCGAGGGAGCAGGACGCCAGGGTCGGAAGTTTTCTGCCACCACTGCTGAGCACAGCTGCGGTCTCTGAACACACAGAGGCGCGGAGAGTGGAACGCGGAGGACAGGTGCAGAAAACCCTAGGATCCACGACTATCTGCCAGTGAGGAAAACCATCGTGGGAAGAAGTCCACTTACTTTCTGCCTTGCGAAGGTCACACGAATGGATCTCCTCTCCCAGGCAAGGCAGAAAAGCAGAGCGGACTTACCGTGTGCCTGACCCGGGCGGAGGTGTGGACAGTGTGTCCGGCAGACATTGGACGTCAGGCAGAACAGGTCAGCCTGGGTCCGAGAGAGGGGACATACACAGGCTGAGTCGGCCACCCCGGCCCAGGGCTCGAGGAGAGTCTCTAAGGGTAGCCGGGAGGGGACGACTGGGGGGCTGGCAGTGTCCCTGAGTTGACAATACACTGGGAGTTCAGAGGCCCCGCAGGAGGGTATATTTAACGGGCAGAGTGGCAGACGGGAGACAACGTGCAGCAGGCCCTGGAGCTCAGGCAGAGTCCTCGGACGTGTTACCTCGGGAAAGATGGTTAGACGCAGGGTGAAAAGCCAGGGTCACTATTCACGCAGACGAAGGTCCACCCTCTTCCTGCCTAACACTTAGAGCCGAGCCTTAAAGGATCACAGAGTTTCCCAAGTTGCAAAGGAAGCCCACATGTTAGGGCCGTCATTCTCGTTTGGGAGTAACCAAGAGTAAAATCTGTGCACCCTCTCGGCAAAGTACGCAGAGCTATGGTCAGGGTCCCGGACCAGCTGTTGTCTTCATGTTGCTTCACGCTATCCCAGGTTAATTTAAATTATTTTCATATTTCATACTAGGATGCCCTCAACCATAAGTATGACAATACTTTAGGTTCCCTTTAGGGAAGGAAAACCTGACAAATGCACTACAACACAATATTTATAATTTCATGTTTTAACTTTTCTTTTTAAGAGTTCTCTTAAACTACACATATGTGTTAATCATCCTTGTGAATAAAAGATAAATTTAAAAGATAAATTTAAGAGAAATAAGTTGGTTATGGGTTCTGAAACCTTCGTAAAGCTGCTGTGACCCCTCCAAGTCAATTGTCACAGACCTCGTCACTTCCACCGGTGGCGGCCCCCAGCTCTAGTCTGCGCTGCAGAGACGGCAGGTGCCTCCCCAAATCCACCTGACATGGAGCAGGTCCCCGTCCCACTCGGGAACACTTACCGAGAAAGGCAGCGCTGGTTGTGTCTTCTGAGAAGTCACTGTAAGGTGGGAGGAAGGGAGGTGTCCCCTCCCCAGATCCTGCCCCCAAAGTTCTCGTGATGGATAAAATGGTGGCACTTCCCGCGGAAGCCTGACAGTAAGCGGCAGCGGGGAGCTGGAAGGAAGGTGGATCCCTGGGCCCTTCATGGATCCACCTTTGAGCGCCTACCTCCAGATGTCTACTGAGTGAGAGGAGTAAACTTCTATCTTGTTTCGGCCGTGTTATCCTGTTCTTCGGGCTGTTCCTGCCTCAAACAACTACAGCGAGTCTCATCGATGCGTATTCGCAGGTTTTCGTCCTTGTGAAATAGAAACTCTCCCACATCCTTTCGTGAACAGCATCCTCGTACGCACAGCCTCACATTCTGATACTTTTATTTCCCAAAATACAGTCTCAGGAGTAGGATTTCTGAGCTGAGAGGTCTGTGGATTTTTCACGTGAAGAGATTTTGTCAAATCGCTTTCCCAGACTGTTTTGAAAAATCCTGTATTAGTCTCCCTCCTCGTTGCCAATCTGGTGAGAATGGTATCTCCTTTTACTGTAATTTGCATTCCCATGACTACTAATGACAATGATTATCTTTTCTTCTGTTTATTAACCAATTCAGGTTTGCTCTTTATGAGTTACCTGTTTAGCCTTTGCCCAGTTACTGTTTGAGTGTTGAGCTTTTCCTTATAAGTAAGAGACTTCTCTCATTAATATTAGCTTGAGCTATCTGTAATTTTCCCCAATCTAGGGTCAATGATGCTATCTACTGCCATGCAAAATTTTAATTATTTTTTAACATGTGTATAATTTATTTTATAGTTTACGAGTTCCTATTTTGGTAAAAAAAAAAAATCTTCAAAACTTCAGTCTTTAATATATCTGGAATTTATTTATGCTGCGAGGTAGATCTCCAATATTATTATTTTCCTAGATGGAGAGCCAGCCCCCTCATTGATTATTCTTCCACAGTGATATGAAATCACTCTATTCCTTACCTTCAATTTTATTACCAGAATACTTTCTTCTTAGCTTTTCCTTTATTATATTTTATTTTCATTGCAATATGTTTGACATACAACATTGTGTACATTTAAGGTATACAACATGTGAATTTGATACATTTATATATTGTAATATGATTGAATTGTAGCAATAATTATCTCATCTCTATCTCATCACATAATTATTGCTTTTTACTGGTTGGGATCATTAAAATCTAGTCTCTTAGCAAGTTCGATGATTCTGTATTCACTATACGGTACATTAGAATATCTAGGAGTTATTGGCTACTCTCTGCAAATTTGTCCAGTAAACATCTGTCCTGTCCCCTCGCCCTCTGCCCCACCCCCACTGCCCTCTACCATAGAATTTTAGTGACAGTGCCTCTGAGTTTTAATATTCAGTATGGCAGGTCCCATACCTGCACCATTATTTTTTCTCACATTTTTGGCCATTTTAATACTAAGAATTTCATTTAATTTACACATCTTAGGGATTAATACTTGATTATATTAACTCTTCTAAACCAAGAATAGACCATATCTTTCCATTAATTCAGAACACGTCTTTTGCCCTTCGGAGGACTCTGTTTTTCTTTATTTGGGGTATGTACCATTTTTATGAAATTTGTTCCTAAGAATTTTATATTTCTGTCACTTTTTTGAATGGACTATTTATTCCCATTTTCACTTCTAGTTGGTTATTGCTAATAGAGAGAATAGCTTTGATTTTCATACACTTACCTTGTCCACATGACAAAAATTCCTGTTCGAATTCAAGTCATTCTTTGCTTTGTCAAATACGTCTGCTTGGCCTTTCCAGGTATATGGTCTAATCGTCTGTGGAAAGAGCTAAGCTTAGCTCTTCTTGTCACATCTGTAGGAGACACAAGGGTCCCTCTGCCTTGGCAGCCGGTTTTCAGGCCTGAGAGAAGGGGACTTTTGCTTGGTTTTCCAAAGGCCACCAAGCCGGCAAGACATCTCAACTGTCAGGGCTCAGGATGGCTCATGGGGCTGGGCCTGGACCTCCCAGCACATTCTCTGTGTTGGTCGCCCTTTGATCATGTGGCAAGAAACCAGCTACACCGCCCATCTCTCCGTTGCTAGTGCCAGGACTCTGAAAGTCTGAAATGCAGCACAGAATGTGCAACTTTACACCTTACAAAACGTGTTCCCTGGGAGTCAGATTTACATTTCTAAGATGAAACTCCCCCAGGCCAGCGCCCTCACGGAGCTGTTAGGCTTGCGTTGATGTGGTCAGTGCTGTTGAAATCTAGAATCTAAGACACAGGCCACAGATGTAACTTCCCACTTCCCTCCATTTTAAGCTGTTATTTCTGGAACTCACAGAAATCAACCTTCTTGGGAAGTTCTAACAAGGCTGCTTTGACCCTCAGTTTCTTCTATCCGACAGCCACCGTGTATCCACTTGCCGATGATGCATCACTCTGCGGCCATCTTTCACACAGATCTCCTCATAACCCACAGAGATTTCAGAGTCAGTATTAAATTCTGTGTCCATCTAAAGACTTCAAATAAATTTTCCAGCACAGTCCCAGTGAGTGTCTCAACATGCATTGGCCCCAGGCTAGGGGTGATCATTCATGCAGGATGCAGACGATGCTTAGCAACCCACAGGTAACTGGTGTAAATCTTAGACTGTAAGTTCACTGTGTAAGAAATAGTACTTTCTTCAGTTTCTATTGGTTAACCTCTAACTTCTAAGTCTGAGCATCGCTCCATTCTGTGGTGGGGGAGATATAACCTTAGCTTTCCCCGGTTTCTGCCCCCAGTCCCTAGAGTCCACTCCAATCCCATAGCCCCTGGTGCTCGTTCACTGAACCACACAGATCACTGCTCAGATATTCACCTCACTTCCTGCCCAGCCTCTCAGATCCAATGTCCTTCCCGACATTTCTGAGCCACAATCATGAGCATGGGCATTTTGTTCAGCTTACCCTACTCCACTGCCCAGGAGTGCCACCTGGGCATTCTTTCTGGGAGGCCGCCCCCACCCTGGGAGCACTGCCGGACAGGAGGGGACAGGCGTCTGCAGTTAGAGCCCTACACACCTCTCCGTCCGGGAGAAACATCTTGCTCTGGTTGGGAAGATCTTCCTGTTTTGTGAGGATGTTCTGTTTAAGCCTTGACATCCTATCCCGTCTGCCATCACCGAACATTTGGAAACACAACCTGGAGTTTCTGTCTTCTATTCTGCCACATTCTTCCCCCGAGGCACACAGAAATGCGTGGGTATCTCACATGGATAAGAATGAAAAATAAAGTTTCAAGGAAAGGAATAAAGACATATGTTAAAATGTTGAATATTATCCAGATACATAACTTCAGGATTTTTCAAAAAGAGGAGCTTTTGCCCACGGGCAAAGTTTTTGTGCTTGTGTTGTAAACGTCACCGGCTGTCTGTGAACACTGGCGTGCTAAAGGTGGGGAGCCTGCGGGTGGCGAGACACGGGGCACGAGCTCCAAGGCTGTGCCAAGCAAAGCCCAGATGGAAGGGTCCAGCTTAGCAAAGATAGACATCTCTCTGCAGATGGAGATGACTGGAAAATCACTCACCCCGTGAGCCAGGAAGGAGGAAGATGTGGGAATCATCCCCGGATAATCCCAACTTTCACAAGAAAATAGGAAAGATGGTTAGATGCAGGGTGAAAAGCCAGGGCACAAAAATGTGGAAGAACCCCTCTAGGGATGGTTCAACAGAATCAGCAAAAGAAGAATACAAGCCATGGGAAAACCCAGCCTGAGTTCAGAGAAAGAAGCTGAAGAGGGTACCGCCTCTCCCATGCCACATACCCGAGCAGGAGCTGTGCTGAGCGTGAGACACGATAGTGAGCACAGAAGCCAAGGGAAGACCGAGGGGACGGGAGAGCCTGCGGAGCGGACAGAAGCTAGGCGTGGCCTCGGGACAGAGGCCCGGCCCAGCAGCAGGTGCCTAGGGGCCAGCACGGCACAAACAGCAGTCACCAGAAAGTCTGTCCCAGGTTACACCTGTCCTGGTTGATTATTAACAGCACCCCTCTCAATTACACCCTAAACTTCTGAGGATGGCCTGGCAAAGAACATCAAATCGAAGCTCTGGGTGGAAAGGCTACAGCTCATTGCAAAGTGGATCAACTCTATGCCACAGACTTAAGAGCAGAGAAGTAAATTTGAGTGACAGCCTCGGAAAGCTCACCAATGCCTTTGTAGGGTCACGGATACACCCGTGTGCATCTACCTGAGTCCAATTAGGAAACAGAAACCAAACAATAAGCTAAGCAGAGGAAGTTGAGTAGAATTAGCAAACTCTAATAAGAAAATAACTAAGATGAAAGATAACTCTACATAAAACTCCAGGGCCGGGCGAGACTATGCAAGGGGGACTACGCCTGGAAAGGTAACCCTTCCCCAAGGCTGGAGTGTAGCGGCCTCCTCATCCAAGAAGGTGTAGCAGAGAAGTTTGCGGGCTCGTCCAGGCCGGAGCTGGCCTGCAGTCACCGGACAGGCTGGAAGCAGTTCTGCAGACCTCAGCCCGGGGCTTGGAGATGGCGCAGCTCAGGGGGACCCTCCAGGCAGCAGGCGGACTAAGCACAGGCCGCGCAAGGGTCTGCAGAAGGAACGGGGCACCCCGGGCAGCAGGAAGTGCCAGTGTCCATATCAAGAAGGCACGGGAAGGTTATGGCCAGGCTGAGGCTGCGAGGTCACCAGTGTCCGCGAGCTCTGGGCACGTGGCTGGGGCCTCAGTGCAGCTGGTGCCTTCACGCCCATTCTGCGGACCGGCCCGCGTGGTGGCCGGAAACTGCAAGAGAGCACCTTCCTCCCGCCGTGGCTCTCGAGGGCCCTCTACCAAAAAGCTTAACTCTGTGCTCACTTTAAAGAAGTGGCCAGAGGAATTCCACGCATTGTCACCTGTCACAGAGCGCAGAAGAAGGACGACTCTGGAGCCCAGTGACAACGCACTGACGAGCAGCCCAGCACCCGATGAGGAACGTGACATTCACAAAGAGAGTACCAACAGCCTAAAATGAATTCTCAGGGCTTCCTGAGGTGTTCTAAGCTAAGGATGTCAAGACAAGACAGATTTTCCCAGAGATAGGACTTTATTTCCAGAATAAGTCAATTTCTTTAAAATGAACCAGAGTTTCTGTAAACTCATGCTGCCGCATTTCCAAAAAGAATTCAGAAGGGCCGTTAGCACACATGCCCTAAGAACGCAGCCGGCCGGCGGGACGGGTTCACAGCCTGGGCGCTGCGGAGGAAGCCAAGCTGAACCGCATGGCCTGCCTGGGGGCAGCATTAGGCCCCTGGCTGGAAGGCATTATAGACGGCCATGCAGCTGCACACATTTGCTCCCCACCCTCCGCGAGATCATCTGTCCTAACCCATTCAGGCCGCACTTACAAAATGCCCCGGAAGGGCTGTCTTATAAACAAGGGAAATGGATCTCTCATGGGTCTGGAGGCTGGCAGTCCTGCTCTGGCAGGTTTGCGGCCGCTCTGAGGATCTGCTTCCTGGTTCCACTTGACACAAGAAGCCACTGAGTCCAAGGCCAAAACTCTGGTCTCCTGACCCAGTGCACTTGCTGGTTCCCCTCACTACCTGTACAAGTCCTGCGTCAGATGCCCCTTCCAGGAAGCCTTCCCTGACTAATCCCAGGCCAATATTTTCACTTGCAATCATTGTGAGGAATTTGTAGCACCGCATGACCCAAAGTAGAGCAGCTGAACACCAGACCCACCCAAGGGCTTGTTCAAACACAGATTACGGGGGGCCCCACTCCCATTTCTCATTTAGGAGGTCCGAGATGGGGTCCAGAACAATGTGCAAGTCCCCAGTGGTGTTAAGGCTGCTGGTCAGGAGATCACAATTGGGAACCACCGATTTAGAAGCTGGCAAGATCTTCATCCACATCTGAGGCTCGACCAGAAAGTTCAGCATACAAGATGCCAAATCTTAATTTTCTCAAGCAAAGACTCTCTGAAAGTTTAGTCCCATTTCTTCTGGATGTTCAAGGATCCTTAACTAGGAACAGAGCAAACAGCTGGGTGCTGATCAGGGCAGTTCACACCTGCCCAAGTGGGTTCATCCCCTTCCTGAGCATTGTCTCACTTAATAGCTGTAAGTGGGGGAGGCTGTTTGTGGGGAAACCTTCATGACTGACTTCCTCCAATCTGAAAAAAGTGACTGGCCATTTGGGAGCAATATCCCTACCCAGAGTAACTTTTTTTCTACCTAATACACGTACACTACGATTTCTCCTTATAAATCAGTTGCACCAAATAAAATCTTGAGAAACCTCTGTTTCTTACAACCTAATTTTCTTTTAAAGAAGAAAACGCCCCCCCCCCTTTATAAGTCCAAATTCACAAAAGAAACTATGCCCTAAAACTACCAATTTGTCATTCAGGACAAACTTTTATCCAAGGAGCCCCCACACTGCCATCGAGAAGCAGAAATGTATCTGGGGTGTCCCAAACAGTTCATAAAAGCTTGAGTGCACATTTTAATATCAGGCATGTTCACACAAAAATCTAGACGTCCACTTTTCTTTTTTTTTTTTTTAAAGATTTTATTTATTTGACAGAGAGGGACACAGCGAGAGAAGCAACACAAGCAGGGGGAGTGGGAGAGGGAGAAGCAGGCTTCCCGCCGAGCAGGGAGCCCGATGCGGGGCTCGATCCCAGGACCCTGGGATCATGACCTGAGCCGAAGGCAGACGCTTAACGACTGAGCCACCCAGGCGCCCCTAGACGTCCACTTTTCTTGAAAGATGTAGGTTACAGCCAAGCCAGGGTCTTATTTTAGAAATTCATTCATTTTTTGGTGGGTCTCCCTTTATCCTTGACAGCAAGCAGCTGGACCTGCTTCCTCAGGAGCAAGCACTTCCCAATTCACTGCAGACTGCACCATCCAAACAGTGACCACGCACAACCTTACAGCCAGCCTGTATCTGCTTGTCCCTGGAAGTTTGCACGTCTACTTTTATAGAACCACGGGGGCTAATAAACTTGCACTATACTGAAGAAGAACTTCAATCTTCTCACATGAAATGTTAAAAGGACATGATGAGAACTGCTCTGTGACTGTTGTCTGATTCTTCAAGGCACCTTTCCTTTCACCCTCAGCTGCTGAGCTGACGTCCTGGGCACTTGGGATACTGAGTCCCAGACAGGTGAGGCGAGCAAAGTTACAGGATGCCTTGGTAGGAGCTGAGAGGGTGTAGGAAGGGAGAGAACATTAAGGGAAAGGGGAGAGGGGCTGGAGGGGCCAGGAAATGGGGAGAGGCTGAAGGAAGGAGGGGTCGGGAAGGGGAGACCTACCGGCGCTTCTTATACCAGAGGGCTAAGCATCCAATCATCAGTAAGGACCCCAACAAGGCCACAAGCATCAGCCACATGGAGGAGTGGCTCCCCTCTGCGTGGGGAACACAGGCTCTCAGCACAGGACCCCTCCCTATTCCAAGGCCCGTGGTCTGAGCCCATGGGAGGGTGCCACAGGTGCTTCTCACTGCCTCCCCCACGGGGAGCGCCCACTTCTGTTCCTCTGCAGTCTAGAGGCCCCCTCTTGTCTCAGGGCCTGGGCACCGGGGACCCTTCCCTTCAGCACACGGCGGTATAGCACACACAGCAAGGACAACCAGGTAGCCACTCTCCATCCATGAGACCAAGAGCAGTGAACCTGACCTAGCTCGGCCTCCGTGTCTTCAACGATAAAATGAGAAGAATAGCACCTGTTTCAAAGGAGCCGGGGACAAGTGGACACCATGCTGGGCAGACTCAGGAAGCACTCAAGACCCAGCAACTACCTTGTTCCCCCGCCCCGCAGCCCTGGCCTCTCATGGGGAGTGACCTCTCCTGGGATTCTTTATTTGCCACCTGCTTCTGGACCTGTGAATTGTTTGGTCTCTTTTTCCTTGTATATGGGACATTTATCTCAACCCTTTTTGAGTTCAGACATTGTCCCCCTCCGTTCCCCTCCTTCTGGTATCTGGAACCCCCTCTTTCTAACCCTCCTGGTTTGGGGGGGTTCATTTTGGAAACTCCTCTATCCTGCGTGTGTCCAAACCCACCTCGTGGCCAGTGTCTCCCTCTATGCTTGAGGACCATCTCCCCCATGCCCAGCCGGGCCCCAGCTCTTTCTCACCCCAGTGGATGATTATGTCCTGGCCCCCTAGACTGCTGTGTCTCACTCGGCACGACAGACCAGCCGCCTCCTGGGCCGCCACGTCCAGAGTCACTCGGAAATACCACGTCTCATCAGCATGGGGCAGGACGTCGCCTTGCTGGGTGCCCCGCTGCTCCTGCTCACCCCGCATCCACATCACCCACACAGGCTTTGGGTGGAAGCCGGAGACGTGGCACACCAGGAGTAGACGGCCGGGACCGGGACTGGGGCCACTGGACAGCCAGGCCTCCGGCCTCACTGTGTCGGATGAGGAAGTGGGGGATCTCAAGGCGGGAACTCTGCAGCCCACGTTTCCCCCTCTGGAGATGGAATCCCTCATGCCTTTGTCCATTCGTGTTGGCTTCTCCAGGAAAACCTTCCCTGACCGCCCCCCATCCCAGGCTCCTGTAAGTGCCTCTGCTCCGACCCCCGGAGCGCCCTGTGTTCGCCCGCAGGGTCCGTAGTGGGTTTCAAACATGACTCTAACTCTTCCTCTGCTTCCCGCCCTCCCCTCAGCAGAGATCCTGTCTGACCCCCAGGGTTTATTTACTTCAATTCATGGAACCCAAGGGGTGCTTGGTTAATGTCCGTGGGATGAATAAATCCCCTAGGCCTCACCCATGCCTTCCCGAGCCATTCTCCCCCGGGGTGATCCAAGGGCTGTGAAGTCTGCAGCGGGGAGCCCCAGCCGGAGCGCAGGAGTGGAGGGCAGGGGTGAGAGAGGCAGGCTCACCTTGCTTCTCCAGTTCCGACTTCCCTGCCTCAAGGAGGCCTCTGACAAACTGGGGGCAGGTGTCATTGAGGAGCCTCTGCAGGGTCTCTCTGGTCCCCTGGTCCTGGTTGAGCTCTTTGGTGGCCCTGCCCACCCAAGAGGGGGCATCTGGGGCTGGCACCCAAACAGCTCCTTGGAAACTCATGATCTCTTTTCCTTGAAATGCTCCGTGAAAGAAGCTTTCGGAGGCGTTGCCGGGGCGCAGCTCGCAGCCAGCGGACACCTGGATCTCAAAGGGATCTGAGAAGAGGACGGGACAAAGACCAAAGAAGGGCCGAAAGGATTAGAAGGGACCGAGGAGGGGAAATGCGTGTCAGGGTTCTACTGGGGACCCAGAGTCCCGGGAGACGAGTGGGGGACCAGCAGCGGGAGGAACGGGGGCAGCGTGCGGGGTCGGAGGTGGGGAGCGCCGGGCAGAAGCGGGGATCCGGAGACGCAGGCGCGAGCGGGGCGTCTCGGGCAGCGGGGGCGGCAGAGCCCCCGCCGGGCGGCGGCCCAGGGTCCCAGCCCCAGCTCACAGTCCTGGCGCAGCATTTTGGCGAATTCCCGCATGTCCCTGGTGAAGCTCCTGCGGTACACGCTGAGCGTCCGCTGCAGCTCGTCCCACTGCCGCTCGCTCAGCGAGCCCCGCGCCCAGGGCCGGAGGAAGCGAGTGGCGTCCGAGCCGTTTCTCCAGCCGCACACCTGCAGCCCCCCGAGCAGCACCAGGTCGTCGGTGCGCGCCCAGCTGCGGTTGGCGAAGGCCGACACCTGCAGGTACCGCAGCCGGCCGCGCGTCCCCGGGGCGCACAGCCCGCCCGAGGCCAGCGGCAGCGACCAAACGACGAGCAGCCACCAGCCGCACGCGCTCCGGGCCGGGGGCCGCGCCCTGCGCGCGGGGTCGCCGGCTGCGCCCCGCCGGGGGCCCCGGGACCGTCGGTCTCCGGCGCCCCCGGCTCGCGCCGCCCCACGCACCCCCAGGGCTTCCCCGAACCTGGGGGAGCCCCCAGAGCAGCGAAACTGCGGCCACCTGAGGGCGCCGGGGTCGGGCGCCGGGGTCGGACTCCGGGGGTCCCCGCCTGCCAGCCCGCCAGGAGGATCTCGGATCGCCCCGCCCCCGCCCCGGCCCTCCCACCTCCAACTGCCTCCTCCTCTCGCATCTCTGATCCCCCTCCCCCCCCAAACCGCCCAGTCCTTCCCTCGACCCCGCCCCCATCGTCCCCCCTTCAATCTCTGATCCTCCTGCTCCCATCCTCCCTCCCCTGTCCCTCAAAAGTCTGATCCCCCTGCCCCCATCCTCCCCCTCCAATCTCTGATCTCCCCAACCCCACCCTCCCCCACAATCTCTGGTGTCCCCGCCCCCACCCTCCCCCACAATCTCTGATCTCCTTGCCTCTATCCTCCCCCCTCCAACCTCTGATACCCCTTCCCCCATCTTCCCTCTCCAATCTCTGATCCACCTGTCCCCACATCCCCACCCTCCAGCCTCTGACCGTTATCCTTATCCGGAGAGTCTTCCACCTCAGTGTCCCCAGCCCCTCTGTCCTCCCATCAATGTCCCTGCTCTCCTCCCCCACCTCCTGGTGCACCTCCCACAGGGCCTCTGCTCAGCCCCCCTGCCTCTCTGCCTGCTCCCTCTCTCCTTCAGCTACCCACTCAGTCACTCTCCAGATGTGAGCCTCTGTGCTGGAAAGAATGAGACCACATTATGGTGTGCACCGGACAGCCTGGACCCCACGGCTCACATTGATGATGAGCATCCAGACAGTGGGGTTCAGAACGTTGGATGCCCCTCTTTGGCAGGTCAGAACCTGGATGGCACCCTGACACCTCCCTTCCCCGCACTCCTTTTATCCAAATCCTGGGCAACTCCTCTAGTCCATCTCTTTGGAAACATCTTTTTTTTTTTTTTTTTTTTAAGATTTTATTTATTTGACAGAGAGAGACACAGCGAGAGAGGGAACACAAGCAGGGGGAGTGGGAGAGGGAGAAGCAGGCTTCCTGCCGAGCAGGGAGCCCGATGCAGGGCTCGATCCCAGGACCCTGGGATCATGACCTGAGCCGAAGGCAGACGCTCAACGACTGAGCCACCCAGGCGCCCCTGGAAACATCTCTTGAGTGTGTCCCCCTTCTCTACATTTCCACCTCCACCGCCACCCTAACCTTCTGCATCTTCTCAAATAGGTTTCCTAGGATAGAGACCACAGAGATTGATGGGCCTATGGGATTATGCCTGGCCTGACCTGACCTTGGTCCCCTGCTGTCTCCCCCCCACCCTAGTCTCCCCTGCTCTGTGCCTTAGTCTCGCCACAAGGCTTTCAGTTCCTCCAACATGCAAAGCTTCTTCCTGCCCAACATCTTTGCACAAAGTTCCCTTTGCTTGGAAAGCTCCAGGACCTCTCCTCCCCTGACCCACTTCTGATGCTTTGTTATTTCTACTCGGATCTCGGCTTAAAGGTCACTTTTTCAGGGGGTCTTCCCAGATCTCCCTGTATGAGCAAAGGCAGACTGGTCAGCCTTAACAGGACTCCCCCCGTGCTACCAGCTTAGTCACCTCCCCCCCCCTCCCCCGCACACATCAGTCGGTAATTACGATGGCAGGCAAGCTCTGTCTCTCTGCCAGCCCTCTACAGTCCCCCCGTGGAGCCACCAGGGTGCAGGGAGGGTCCTGGAGAGAGGAGGCTGTGTCTGGTCCTCCTCGGTGTGCTCAGTGTGGCCCCAAAACAGTTTGAGGTCACATAGAAAAATTATTTTTGCTACAAGTAAGGGGTTGGTGATTAAATTAAGATACGATATTGCTGGAGGCCCGGATAGGAGGGGGCTGGGGGGACAAAAGTAAAAAGGACAACAGTTTACAAATCACAGCACAGTGCCTCACTTGGCATTCTCCAAACGTCCAGCTTCCTGTAAAACTTGAACAGTTCTGTTTAGTTTATCTGCATCTTGAAATTTTCTAAGGCTAACATCCTTTCAGACTAAAGACAAGAACTGGTTTGTTGTTGTTGTTTGCTTTTTTCTAATCAGAAACAAAAGCCAGGAGGGATAATCTTCAGATGTTGGGGTTATAGACGAGATACACCAACGAATTTTCCAAAGGTCAACTGAGTCAGGTACTTTTAGCCATGACAACTTTAACTGCTTCCTTCGGGAGGAGACTCACTGAGTCGCAGAAGGACCCCTGGGAGCACGGCTAGGTCCCACATGGTGGGCTCACAAAAGCAGGGCACAGGTCTCATCAGGAGAAGGGGCCACAGCACTCCCCCGGTGCCAGGAGCTGGCTGCCATCCGTGCCCCTAGATCAATCCTGCCCTCACTTCTAGAGCATTTTGGGTTCCCAAAGAGCTTTCACATAGGCCATTTTGCTTACTCCCCATCGCAACTGCTAGAGATAAGGATCATTACCTCTAATGGGTCAGTAAGCAGACCGACCAAAGTGGACGCGGGCCAGCACTCCAACTGTAGTCTGCTGACTCCCGGTCCAAAACTTCTTTTCCTCGGGGCTGCCTTCTGAGGGTGCACCTCCTACTGCGAGGTGGTGGAAATGAGATGACTGCCGTGGTTTCTTTCAACCTCGTGGGTCTGTAACCCCAGGTCATCATAGTAGAGCAGGGAGTCGAAATGTCTGAGATGGGAGTAAGGTTGGAGGAGAATCAAAGAATTACAGATGATTTGACTAAGAATAGCCACAAATAAGACTGGTTCTGGAGTCATTATCAGAAGCCCAGAATCTGAGGGCTTTACCAGAACCCCATTCCCAGTGGGAGGAAGAGATGCTGCTTACCATTGATAATCCTGCTGGCTTCAGGCGGGGCTTTCTGTGCCCCGTGGGCTACGTCACCGTTTGCTGCTTTCCTTAGCTGTCTCCCCACACCTGGCATTACTGTTCAAGTGGCTCGTTTGGGTTAAGTTTCTGAAATAAAACTTCCCCATTGATCTCCATGGTACTTTTGTTTGCTCTTACTGTTTTCATGTGAATCATGCAAGCATATGGCTTTCTGAAATTAAAGGACTCATTTATTTTGCTTGTTTATTTTCTCACCTCTTGCCCCTGGTCTTGCTCAATACTATATCCTCAGTGGCTACAATACTGACTGCAACATCGTAGGTACTCAATAAATATTTATAAAGCAAAGTCTTATTTAATCCTGGTAAAGACCCCAAAAGGTATCTTATTGGTTTTGTTCCCTGCTGTCTTCAGCACCTAGAATCATCCCTGGGACAGTTTAGGCACTCAAATATTTTTCAAAAGAATGAAGATAAGTGGTATTAATTCACATTTTATTGCTGGGCAAAACAATTTAAGTACAGAGGTTTTCACTAAGTTTCACCGGCTTGTAAATATTGACTCTAGGACCATAACTCAGGTGTCTTCTTCCCAAATATCATGTTCTTTGCCCTGTACTTTGCACCTTCCCTCATATTACCCCCAGGGAGCCCCTGAATGTGCTGGGGAGGTGTGGTGGGGGACGAAGTCTGGGAAGTAGGTTAGGGTAAGGGAAGCAGGAGCTTCAGCCCTGAAGATACTCAGGAATCCTGCTCTCCTGGGAGAGTCAAACCTAATACAGGAATGTGAGTACGGATGTGATCTTAAGAGACACAGAGGCAGAGAATGTGGTCGGGGAGAATGGAAGGGGGAATTGGCATGAAGTGTGTGATTCCACGGTTCAGTGTTCATTGGGGTAACACAGCAACGACCAGCACCCGGAGACAGCGAGAGCTGGGGGAGGTGTGGACACTGCACACAGATGCTCTTGACATGCTCTCCAGGTAAACAAACCGTTGGGCCCTGTGAGCTGCGGTCATACGGCAGGGTCACAGAACCCACAGATTAGGCTCAGAGATCCCCACACTGGGTCTGCAAAGGCGCGGTGGATGGTGGATGGACCGCGTACCCCCACAGCACCCCAACCCTGCACGCATGCACTCCTGGGCACACCGACACACGTTCACAGCAGTGTCTGCAAGGACCCCGCACTGCAAACGGTTTGGGGCCATCAGCTTGGGAGGACCCGTGCTCCTTTAAGTGGTGCTTTCATCTGTTTCTTTAGTTTCTAATGCTCTCCTTTACTATCTTCTTCAGGGGTGCTTCTCCACGATCTTTGCGAGTCTGCTCTAGACTTCCAGTAGATACATGCTGGGGTTTCTTACTCTCCCCTACGTCTCTTCAGCTCATAGTTACTCTTTCCTTCCTTTTATCTCTCTTCATGGACTTTTGGGTACTTTTGGGGAGCCACCTTCTACCTCACTAACTCAACTCTCTCTGTTCTGCTGTTAACTTTTCCATTGACTTGTTCATACTGGAGACTAGTTGCTAAGTCCTTAAAGATATATTTGATTTTTTAGAAAACCTTCCTGTTTTTCTCGTACTGTTCTTTTCATGAGGGTTTCTCTCCCCCCTCCCTTTTCTTTAGCTCATTTAATATTTTTGGCATACTTCTTTTATTATCTCTTTTACCTTATTTCGCTATCTGCAATTCTTGGGAGGTGACTTTTCTTATTGTGCCTGCTGACAAGGAACGTGTACTTGTCTTATGTCCTCCTCTCTGTACAAAGTTTCATTGATGTTTTGTAATTGTTTCCCTGTGACGGTCCCATCTGACCTAGACCATGGGGGAAATTTATGGAGAACCGTTTTTGCGTTTGCTTCTGGCAAATTCCTAGGAATGTCCGGGGCCCCAGACCAGTTTTTATGTAATTCCTCAGTATGTGGCTCACACTCTAGGTGGATAACAAATATCAAGGCTTCAAACCAGTGCTTATCACAGGCCTGGGGGTAATTTCTCTAGCGTGTGTGTGTGTGTGTGTGTGTGTGTATACATTTTTTTTTTTTTTCATTTTACCAAAAGCCCTAGCAAGCTTTCTCACCACTTCCTAGGGCCTACAGCAGGGTTTTCTTGGCCTTTTGTCATAGACTTTACACCTGTTAGAGGATCCAGCTTTATGAAGGGGACCTCTTTTGCAAGTTCTACCTCCCGCGATCCCAAGGCCAAGTCTCCTACCCTTGCACAGGACCCTGCAAAGCCAGCCCCCAGCACCTAGGTGTAAGCAGGACCTAAACCCCCGAGAGCTACCACGGTCACTCACTCTTAGTATTACGGATTCAATGCTTCTCTTTCTTAGAGGCAGGTTTGAGCTTGACTGTATCATCTTTAGGTTAAATTTATAAGTTTTTAAACTATGTGTTGGGATGGGAGGGCAGTCCCTGTTACCTTACTGTGTTTTAGAAATTGTTCACACTACAGTGTTTGATATTGTTCTAAGCAGCTGGATTGGAGAAGAGCATTTACAATGATGTCCTGTCCTGAAGGAGTCATTCAAAATGGGGAAGGGTCTGAGGTCATCAGAATGAAGAACAGTTTAAGGGACTAGCCAGACTAGCCAGGGTCTGAAGGTCCGACCTTCAGAAATGGGCATTCATTCACTTCCCAGTTGCCTTGGCAGATGGCATTAGGCCCCATGTGTGAAAGTTACCAGAAGACAAAATGTAGCTTAACACAAGACTGAGACAATTTTATAGCCCCTGGAGTGATTCAGTAAAAGATGGTCTGATTTTGTGTGTGTGTGTGTGTGAGCTCTGCCCACAGGGGGCCCCACACTAGACCTGGATGACCATCTGCCAAATATGCTGATAAAGAAATTACTGTATGGAGCGAGGTCTTGCGATCCTACGATTCTCGGACTTGGGGAGCTTTCATTCTTCTTGTCCCCCCACCCCCAGCCCCGTCCTTCCCCCTCTCCTTCCTGCCCGCCCTGCATCCCCATTCCCCCCTTTCCTACTTTCTCCTCCCTCTGCTCCCTGCTCTATCTCCTGCCTCCCTTCTGCTCCTGCCCTCATCCTGAAAATGGAAGTTATTTAAACAAGATGGGGTTGATACTGTGCTTTAGCAGAGCTCAGGCCTGACCCTCTGGGGAGTTTCTCTTCCACTCACAGCCCAGACCCATCGTGGGGGATGACAGGTCAACCAAAGTCCAAACCAGTGAGGGGAAGGAGCTTAAGGAAGTGAGCCTGCCTTCCGTGGTGTAAGGCTTTCATGCTAGGGTCTGCCTCGCGGTTACTCGTCCAGGACCCCACGAAGCTCTAGATGCTTGTTTTTCTCTTTTGGTTCCACAACAGCCTGATAAGGTCGTTACCCAGATTCACAGATGAGAAAACCAGGACGTGGGAAAGCACAGGGACCTGCCCGAGGTTAACGGTCTTAGGTGTGAACCACATGCCAGATTTCAAAAGCTTCCACATACAAAGTAATGTGAGATACCGCATTAATAATTTTTAAAAGTACTGATGGCGTGCTAAAATGTCCATATTTGGGGTGTATTGGGCTGAATATATTACAATGAATCGTACCTGGGTTTTTTGTTTGTTTGTTTTTACCTGTTTTAACATGACTACCAGGCACGTTTCATTTACATATGTGTCTTCCATTCTATTTTTATCAGACAAGGCTGTTCTAGACCCAGAATCATTCTAACTTAGGCACGCAGGATGAAGCGCTGTGCAGAGCCGCGCTCGCCCCCCAGACCTGACACACCGAAGTCTCCCTGGCTTCCTTGTGTGCGGCTGCCCATCCCGGGGCTGATGTGCAGGCACCACCCTGCCCCAGGCCATGCAGCGCCGGTTGAGGAAAGCCACACTGCGGCCATCAGCGCTGCTGGCCGGCCCCCAGGCTCCGCATGCCCCCCTCCCCCCGGTCCAGCGCGCCCCGCGGTTCCGGCAGCCCTGCTCTGTTCTCCGTTCCACCTGCTGTTCTCTAAGAATCCCAGGAGGGAAAAAATACTCACAAAAGATGCTACCTATTTGCTGACCATACAGACACTTTGGTCCTCCGCCATAGCTGTAACTTTTTCGTTTATAATTAAAAATATATTAAAAATAGTTGCGTATTTTAAGTTCTTATACATGTGCAGATAAAGCTACCGGAAGGGAAATCTCTAAAATGTTCCCAGGGTTTTCTCTGAATAAAGATATAAACAGGGGACTTTTGTTTCAGTTTGATGAGTTTTCTGAAATGTGTACAATATACATACGTTGTTTTGATAATCAAAGGGAGGGAGGAAAACTTCAATTTATAATCAAACAGCCAAGCCTGATAAAGCACAGGAAGCAAAGTCTGTTTCCCGTGCCTACGAAGAGAAGGGAAGAGGGGGTTTTCTGTGAGTTCTGCTAACCCCAAGAACATAAACAAGCTGCTGGCTGATTCTCTAGAAGCATCTTCAGGGGGCCCATCTGCAGAGGCCTCCCGGTGGGAGGAGGAGGAGGTAGCCCAGGAGCTTTACGATGGCAACAGATAGATCATCAATAAACAGAGGAGGATTTCCTGGGTAGGTCTGCCTCCAGCAAGGACCAGATGAGGTCACAGAGCCCAGAACATGTGTCCCTTCCTCTTGAAGCACCAGCCACCCCACCCCAGACACATACATGACCAAAGACATGGGGCATTTGAGGAAAAGCAGCAGAGTCCCCAAAGACACCTAAGGACCAACATGGTTTCCTACTCCACCCCCAATGTGCGTCCCTTGCCTTGGTGTCCCTCCGGGCAGTCAAGCTGCTTGTGAGCGAATCAGCTCCAGGTGTGTCTGAGTCATCAAGGGCCAGGGTGTCAGGCAGGAAGCAGCACAAGCCATCCGCACTCAGCAGGTGCTTCCTCCATGTCCATGTCCACACCCACATCCCAACAGCATCCCACCGGCTGAGGAATCTAGGGGATGTACCAGAAATGCCAATCACTCCACTCCCCCTCACCCCCACCCCTTAGCCAGGAAAGTGTACGGGAAAGAGGAATCGTAAGAAAGACCCTGGTTCTCTCATCTGCTCTGTCACTTAGAGCAGTGAGACTCGGGACATGCTGCTTGTTTCGCTTGCGGTCAACGTGCCTCTCGTGGGAGGGTCAGCGCCACCTTCCGAAGAGGCAACCTCGCAGAATCCGGGAATGCTCCCTCGGGTCAGGACCAGGTGAAGTGGGCCTCCGAGGTCCTGTTGACCTCTCCCGCAGCTTCCCGCAGCCCTGTCCTAAAATCCCCTCCTAATAATCATTGTGATCAGGAAAAGGATGAAGGCCTAGCTTAGGACAGTCACTCTCCTGACCTACAGCTTTCTCCAAACACACACCTGCTTCCCTCCCCCGACAAGGCTCACTCCTGACAATCTTAATCACGTTTTTGCACCTTCTCGGAGCTCTTCTGCATGTTTCAAATGCGCATGTGGCCCAGGGAAAAATTTCAAGGGGCCTGGAAAGAACCCTCAGGCCTAAAAGAACAGAGGATAAATGAATCCGTTTGCAACAGGAAAAGTTGAGGTTAGACTCTGTAAGACCTCCTTCAAATAAAGCTCAAGAAGTACCATCGCTCCTTTTAAGTAAACTGTTCCCTTCCTGCTTCTCCGTCCATCACACAGTTTCCTTTCCCAGCAGCTTGGTTCTCCGGTAGGGTATACGAATCACCTGGGAAGATTCGGTGTGCAGCCCCAGGGAAGTCCCAGCATGAGGACAGCAGAAAGCCTGACTCCCACTGACAAAAAGAGCTGGGGTGATTTCAGCATCCAGCTAATCTGATCCTTTCATTTTTTAAGTGAAAATGAAATGCATCGAGAACTGTTTCGTGATAAAGACTCTAAATCCCACCTCCTGAATCCCAGAGCAGTCTTTTTTTTTTTTTTAAGATTTTATCCATTTATTTGAAAGAGAGCACATGAGAGAGAGAGAGCGCGCACAGGCACAAGCAAGGGAAGGGGCAGAGGGAGAAGCAGGCCCCCCGCCGAGCAGGAAGCCAGATGTGGGGCTCGATCCCAGGACCCGGGGACCACAACCCAAGCCGAAGGCAGACGCCCACTGACTGAGCCACGCAGGCGCCCCACCAGAGCAGCCTTTTAGACACGTGTGTGAGAAGGGTAAAGAAAGACTGGCAACAATAGAGGCCGTGGCAGAGAACATGGCCTTGCAAGGAATCAGGCAGGTGGACGGGGGACGGTTTCCGGGGCGCCTACATCTGTTAGGGGAGACATACCAGAGTCAATACAGCCAGAAGGACAGAAAATGAGCAGAGAGCACAATGAAGGGTCTTCCCAGAGTCTCCTGAATGGGGATGTCGAACTCTGGCATCAGGATGTGCCGGAAGCCTTACGACTCCCCAACATTAAATATGGTCACATGAGAACACAGCTCCCAAACTGCAGATACGGGCCTCCTCTCAAACCTCTCTTCTTCACGAGGCCATGACTCAATGCTGATCATCCCAGGAAAGTTGCTTGCATTTCAATGCGACAAACAAGAAACGATTCTACCAGGGAAATTCTATCAGGGAAATTTGATCTTCGAGTCATACTGACTCAAGAGCTACAGGGTCCTAACATTTACTTTAATAAAAGGAAACTAAGACTAGAAGAGAAACACCGAAGCACTTCTCACAGATCCTGATACCAGATGCAATCATGCGCATCCAGCAGGCTCAGCACGCTCCCATGCAGCCAGAGACGGGCAGGCCGGCCTTGACGAGGTGACGCGTACAACCACTGATGGGTGACAACAATGGGGAAGGGATGCTCAGAGCTACGGAAGAACGATGGGGAAAAAGGAGCAAAGATGCTTAACGGGACTTAGCAGAGGTGGGCTTCAGGCTCCCTCAGCTGTTCCTTCAGCAAGTATTTATTAAGCACAGACCACACGCCAGGAGCACAAAGGTGACGAGGACATGGTCCACGCCCCCCTGGAGCCGACATTTAGGGAGATAAACGTACATCCAAACCTGCAAATATAATGCAGCAGAAATGCTGAAGCAAGGACAAACAAGCCTGAGGAGAGGCCTGCGGACTGGAGACTCAGGAAAGGTTTCCGAGGGTAGAGAAGACCAGCGTCAAGGTGCATGTGAAGGGTGCATGGACAAATGCCCTTTCTCATCTGCTAATGTCTTACTTACGTGCATTTATGGCCAAGACAAGAGCGCAAAGGAGCTGATCAAAGGAAGTGGGAAAGAGAGCCGGCAGTCAAGACAAGCAGAGGCCGTGACCATAAGCACCCATGCAAGACTCACGGCCACGAGCACGAGGGAGGGGCGGCTTAACCCCGAGAGGCGCGGGGCGGTGGGGCCACACACGGAGGCTGGCAGGGACGGCCACGGCTGACCAGCGTCCTCAGCTCAAACAGAACCGCCGCCCAGACTCCGCTTTCCCTGGTAAACCAGCGAGTGTCCCCAGAGCCTGAGCGATTATCCCGCCCGATGGCCAAAGAGTATTTTCTCTCTTCAGTATCTCCTTTGATGGTTCTGTCGGGTTGCCTTCTCTCTAAAAGACGGCAGGAAAAGGGGCCCCTGGGTGGTTCAGTCCGTTAAGCGTCCGACTCTTGGTTTCAGCTCAGGTCATGATCTCCCTGTGGTGGGATGGAGCCCCGCATGGGGCTCAGCAGGAACCTGCTTGAGGTTCTTTCCCTGCTCCTCCCCCGCTCGTGTGCTTGCACTCTCTCCTCTAAAATAAATAAATAAATATCTTTTTAAAAAAATAGGACCAAGTGTTTTCTGAAAGTGAGGCTGAAATGAGACTTTAGTGTGAGATATGATTAACCCATTCTCCGAAGTAGATCTAACAGAATGCCGATCAAATGACACCTTTTGAACTTCTGAAATCTCTTGCTTCCATGGTTTTGAGACAAAAGTAAATTTACCTCAGTTTTCGATTGTATCACACTCTCAAAAATAAACATACATTTTGTTGTGAACTTCAGGAAAAAAAAAAAAAAGTAATGACCAAGTTAAAGTACGTACTATGAATCAAAATAAAACCACCTTAGGTTTAAGGCGGCAAGGTCATAAATTACACTCAAATTCGGTTGCTCTTGTGGGTTTTAAGCTGGAGATGTACAAAACCAAGTATAAATATTTCAAAGTTTAATCTTCTACCATCTGCTTTTGCTCCACATGACCGACTCTTCATTCCCACTGCCGCCACCTGACCCTAATTAGACACACTGGGCACGTTGAAAGATCAACGAGCAAGGCTGAGCTCCGGACACACACTACTCTCACCTCCATTCTCTCTCTGACACACGCACGTGCGCCCACCACTCCGTTAGGACCTGTATGAGCAGCACAAGGGCAGAGAACGTGGAAACATCTTCAGAGAAAATCAGACTGAGGGCCCTGAACATGGTGCCGGACGCTGAGGATACAAAGATGAGTAAACTTAGGGCTTTTACAAAACTGCAGAGGAGACAGGCTCTGAGTCAGGTGACATACAGCCAACAGGCGACTGAGCTGGAATTCAACCCTGGGCCTGATGGACTCCGAGGCCTGCACTCTGAAATACCATGAAGACAGCCCTTCACGTGACCACCTTCAAAGGACCTATAATCTAATAGGTTAGAGAGGTTTCAAAGCACAGCAGTGTGTTTTGTTTTGATAGGAGTGGACACCGGAGGAAACAGGAGGAAACTCGTCTGTTGTGGGCAGGAGAGGAGAGCTGTTAAAACTTCTTGGAAGACCTGCTCTTCCAGCTCAGTTGTGAAAAAGCAACTTTGTAGGAAAGGCCAACAGATTAGGACCACATCTCATGATGCTTATTTCCTAGTCTGGGAAACAGACAATAAGCAAGTAACTGAATTTTTTCAAGTGGTGACAATACTACAGGGAAATTAAGGAAGACACGGGGATGGAGTGATAAGGGCACTGTTTTATTTTATTTTTTAAAAAAATTTTATTTATTTATTTGACAGAGAGAGCGAGAGAGCACAAGCAGGGGGATCAGTAGAGGGAGAGGGAGAAGCAGGCTCCCCGCCAAGCAGGGAGGCCGATGCGGGGCTCAGTCCCAGGACCCCGAAATCATGACCCGAGCCTAAGGCAGATGCCCAACCATCTGAGCCACCCAGGCGCCCCAAGGGCACCGTTTTAGGTAAGGCTGTTAGAGAAGGCCTCGCTGATGAGATGAGTATCTGAGTAAAGCCCTGAACAAGGTCCCCTGAACAACAACAACAACAAAAAGTATTCCAGGGAGGGTGTGCTTGGCATGTTCACAAACAGCGATAAAATCAGGGTAGCGAGAGCAGAGTGACCATACGAAGAGAGTAGGAAGTGAGATGTGAGCAGTAAGTGGGGATCAAATCATGTAGGGGCTTGGAAAGGAATTACTTTAAGCATAAACAAAGATGAAGTTTCACTTCTTTGTGGTGGGAGCAAGGAAGGCAAATGAAGCTGGTATTAGTCACAGACCACCTTGGAGGTGAATCTACTGCCCACAGGTATTGCAAAGTATTCTTAAACTATAGAATCACAGTTATAAGATTATTTATTCTTTGGGAATCCACCCCCCTGCCCCACCACCACACTGCCTCCAATAAGACAATTTAGAGTAGACTGGAAAAAAAGATTTCTCAACAGTTCAAAAAAAAGGCAATTCTTCTGTTCCAGCTTACTCAATCCACCAAGACATGCTCTAAAAAAAACGCTAAGGCATATCTTCCCCATTCATGCAGGGTCCTACTTGTCATCACACATTAATGGGTCCCTCCTGACCACTGTTTCCTTAAGATTAACTTCTCAAACCTCAGATTCCTCCCATCACTAAATAAGCAGCAGTCCATTTTGGGCTGCATGGCATCCCATGATTCTGGAGCACTAAGCATGTCAGATCTGCACAGGATTCCAGTACAGAGAGTTTCAATGCTCCCTGTGTGCACAGCCCTGGGAAGGGAAGCTTCATAGGCATTTCTCACACAAGAATGAGGCCGGGCATGGCACACTGTTACCCCCTATGAACATGGCTGTCCCGGCAACACTTTCTGGTGTCCAAGTGACAAAAGAGCAAGATACAAAAGAAACAGCTTGGGTCAGAACAAGGAGGTAAGGCAGCTTGAGCACAGGAAGAATACCATGGAACAGAGGGAGAATAAAGAGGCAAAACACTTGGGAATGAGCAGAGGGACACACAGGAAGGTCAGAGAGACACTGGGGCAGGCCGTCCCGCACCACTGCTCTCCCGGATGTCTGTGTCGTCCCGGCCAACCTGGCTGGTCTGGGGCCAGCGCTCCCCAGCACGGAGCGCACAGAAGCCCGCTCGCAGCCGGCGCCTTAACTGGTGGAGGTACAAGAGAAGGTTGCTCTCTCTCCGGTCTTTCACCACATTTCCTGATGTCTATCAAGCCTAGTCCAGTGGTTTCCTCTTCTTTTCTCTCACGTTTCTTTCATCGCCCCCTCTCTGTCCTCGAAATCAAGCCAGGTTTGGATCCTCTGTAGCATTACCAAGTGTGGGGGCCAGGGACACAGTGACAGGAGCGCGGGAGCCCGTCTAGGACCTAGGATGGCCCATCGGACTCAAGAAGCAAAGAGGCTTCATAGAGATGGCGCCAGAAAATGGTCGGAAGAGAACAAGAAGCGAGCTGCAAAGCTGTTGAAGTGGGAGGCTCAGACCCGCCCGCGCTCACGAACAGCTGCCGCGGGACCCTCGTCCTGGGGTCCCTGGCACGACCCCCGGCCGGGGGCGGTGAGACGGGCTCTGCCCACAAGAGAAGGTACTCGCGAGAGAGGATGGGGAGGACCCCGGGGACTGGGCGCGAGGAAGACAGCCAAGAAAGAGAGCGTGAGGCTGGTCGGAGCCAGCCTGCAAGAATACAGGGGTGTGCAGGTGACACGGGCTTCTACACGCCTGCGGTGTGGGACGAAGCGGAGGCCCTTGCAGGGAAACAAGAAACACCATGCTACCTAAAGAGAAACGGCGGGACGAAGCCACAGCCACGCAGGTCCTCACACCAGGCTCTCCCGTGCAAAAGGCTAATCTGCGCCACGGAGGCCCTACTGGCTTCAAAGATTCAGCTCCGACTGCCGTCCCTTGAACTACAACACCCAACATGCCCCACGCGCAGGAAGAGCGACACAACCTCTTCCGCCCCCGTCAGCCAATGGGCTTAGCCAATCTCCTCTGCCCGGGAAAAGCCACCGGAAGAGAGATCTCTTTCTGTTACGTGACCCGTTCAGTTTCACCCTCGGGGATTCCAAAACTGCGGTACTGGACACGAAACCAAAGGCATAGGTCCTAGGTCCAAGTATGGGATCTTCGGTTGCTTCGGTTTCACTAACGAAACGCGGGCTGCTTGGGCGAATGGCCTGTGCCACGCCACTCTTTTTACATTCTCTCCCCACCTCTTCCGGGGCGGGCCTTGGAACTGTAGCACATGCGCACTTCCTCACCTATTGGGGGAGGTGCGCCTCGGACTTGCGGCACATGCGCACTGCCCCACCTATTCTGGGGCGGTCCTTTTAATCGGAGCACACGCGCCATTTCCCCACCTCTGGGGGCGGGCCTCGGATCTGACGCACATGCGCACTTCCCTGCTTTCACCGGGGGCGGGCCTCGGACCCGAAGCACATGCGCACTTCCCCGCCTTCCCCGGGGCGGGCCTCGGACCTGAGGCACATGCGCACTTCCCTGCTTTCCCCAGGGGCGGGCCTCCGATCCGGGGCACGTGCGCACTTGCCTGTCTTTCCTCGGGAGCAGGTCGAGAGAAAGACCAAGCTGTTCTGATTGTTTCCAAGCTATTCTAAAGATTGTATTTTGGGTAATGCTGCCTTTTTTATTTATTTATTTATTTTTCTCCTGTTTCACTTCAGGTGCAGCAATGAAATGTTATTTTAAAAAAGCCCCAAAGCAGGGGTTGCGGTCTGCCCTGTGTCACAGACCAGCCGTAGGGTTGCCCGTCCCCTGAAGTCTGGCCCTGAGCCGGTGGTCTGTGAAGCCGGGAGGACGAGCGGCGCAGCCCGCCCTCTCGCGCCGCGGGGGCTGTGGACCCAGGCCTGCCGCCCGGAGCCCCCGGGCCCCTGTGCCCAGTGCAGGAGAAGTCCGAGGAGCGAGCAGGTGCAGCGTCGGATCCCGGGAGCCGGAACTGCAGGCGGGACAGCATTTCTGGGGCCGCTGGAAGCAGCAGCCAGGAAAGAGAAGACTGGCTTCTTTGGGCCTTTCCTCTCCCTGCAATTCCTGGTGATTCTCTACGTACCTTCCCATCTGACCACTTTTCCCATCCCTACCGCCATTCACAGATCATCGTCATCTCTTGCTTAAGTGATTTCCCTGTGTCCGGTCCACACCCCAGCCCTGTGGGATCCCTCTAAAATGCAAATATGATCATTAAAACGTGCCATGGCTCCCCCTTACCCCAGAATAAAGTACACACGCCTGAACAAGGCGTTCATGGCCTGGCCGCCTCCTAAGCAGAGCGCCCCACTCTGTGTTCCAGTCATCTTCAAATACCGGCAGTCCCTTTAACGCACCAGGCTACCTCTTACCCCAAGGGCTTCTTTCATATAGAAGCAATTTAATGAGCATCCTGAGCTCTGCTGAGCACCATCCTGATGTGGTTTCTTCCAGAGCCTTCCACCACACTCAGTGCTTCCCGTCTGGCTTGGACAGATTCTGTAGCTTTCTGCTCCCATGGTTATCAGAAGTCCAGTCTAGTGAATCCGCTTTAAAACTTCAGTCTCATATCAGGTTTTACTCCTTCCTTCCCCCACACCAGCCACGCTTCCACTGTGGGACTTGGTTTGGGTAACTGGTGTATTCTGTCCTTTAGTAGAACTCTCACTAATTTAAACGACTTGGTGCGTTGGGAGCTGCAGGACGCACTGGGGAGGAAGGGCAAGGAGTTCCCTTACCTGACTGGGCATGTAATTACACTCATCTGCTCATCTGTTGCTTCTCTGCCTCCCAGGGTAAGGCTGACTGGTCATGGATACCTTCCATTTGGAAGGTGCCCAAATGCCAGTTATGGGCACATAGCTTAGTTTCCTGGAAGCTCTCCCCATTGCACAGTCCCAGGTGGGGAATCTGCTTCAGCTTAACTGCTTCCCACAAGCCCTCAGGTCTTGCCCTTGGTGGTATAACCAGGCTCCCCTGGCTACTGGTTTTCTTGGGAGGAGAACCGGCAAGACGGCTCAAGCCCTGCTGATCTCCACACTGTTCACGTGACTTTCAGGAAACCCACAGATCCTTCTACACCAGGGGACCTCCTTCCCACCCACTGTGTGACTGCAACGGAAGCGAAGCTACAGCATCTCCCGTCCTACACCACAGCCTCTGGATGCAACACCCCTTCCGTTGTTTGTTCAACAAGCCACTGTTAACTGACCTGGATGGGGTGAGGGGTGAGGGGGCTTTACTGCATGTCTGGCTGGGGCCCTTCACGCCAGTGAGGACAGGATGATGGGTGAACCGCTTCCCCAGAGTGCGTATGCCTATGGTCAGACTCCAGGTCCAGTTCTCGGGAGCTACAGCCTCCTTCCTTCTGTGCTCTCCCTCTCTACACCCCCAGGATAGAGCAGAAAGGACAGCCTGTCCCACGGGCCCGTGGAAAACTGCTGCTTGGCGTGCGGGGCCCCAGCATAAAACTGGATGTTGTTCTCAGGAGGCAGTTCCAGACATAAGACCTGGTATCTCCTGCCCTGTTCTCTCCTTTAAAACGGGGGCGGCAGTTTTGTCTGAAGAGCCAAGTTTCTGGGTTAACTAAAACATGAGCTTACCCAGAGCAGCACATTCTACTGTTCATCCAAGAACTATATATGAGCCACATTTATATGCTAGTTTCCAGGGAAACTACGGCAAAGATGATTCCTGTTCTCAAGTCACAGTCGGGGTGTGTGGGGGGGATACTTTGAGCACCAAATAGTCTAATGGGGTTATGCATGTATGGCCTGGAGCTGCAGGTCCGGGTCCCAGGGCAAGTACCTGTGGCCTTAGAGTGGGAGCTGAGCACGGAGAGAAGCGGGAGGGAAGAGAGGCAGAGCTGCAGGCAGGGTCAACGCCAGGGGCAGAGGCCAGGAGGTGGCAGAACAAATGGCCTTGCTGAGTGCCGAGCCTGCTGGACGCCTCTCCAGGAACTGGGCAAGTATTGCTTTGTTTGATTGTTACAGCTCTTTGAGATCGGCACTAGGATGAACCCCATTTTATGGAGGAGGAAACAGAGGCAGGGAGGTCAAGTAAACACTTGAACAAGATCACAGTTTACACAGTAAGTGCTGAGGCCAAGACTCAAACCAGGAGCGTGAGTGCGGGCAGTAGCCCTTCACCCCTTTGCCACCTGGCTCTGGAGGTTGGTGAGTGCTCTTTCAGAAAAGAGTACGAGATGCATGGGGAAGTGGGACAGGAAAGGAAACTAGGCAGGTCGCTTGGCAGGACGTGAATGCAAAGTTTGTACACCGTATGGAGCACTTGGACTTTATCTTAAGGTAACAGGGACGCAAATGATAGATTTTGAGCAGAAAAGTGGCCTGACTTTTTATGGATATTACTCTGTTAATGCGAGTAGGGTGGATGATCCCAGAATAAGGCTGGTAGAGAGAGGTATGAAGGCCTACTGGCAAACACCACAGGAGTAGTAAGGACCGGGAGATGAACGCTTGAACGGAGGTGGAAGCAGAGGGGGTAAGGAGGAGGGGTGGATGTGGAGGGCACTTCAGAAATGGGGTTGAGGGGGTATCGAAACTGAGTGAGGGCAGGAATCAGGGAGGACAGGCCAGCGGGACTCCTGGGCTTCTTACTTTGTAGTGAAGACAGGGGCGAGGCAGACGGGAAAGGGAAGACAACTAGGATGGGTTGGAGGGGAGGGCTTGAGGTGCTCATGGTGCCCTGCAAGGGTGAGCAGGACAGGACCGTCAGTTAGACCTGTCCACTGGGTCAAGGGCAGAGAGCTCGAGGAACAGAAAGGGGGTGCAGGTCGAAGGGATTCTTTGGGGGTAGACAAGAAGTGGCACATGGGAATCAAGCAGACGCTGGCTGAGCCGAGGGAGCAGGGGATGAGAAGAGGCCATCACAAGCCCCAGGAGTGAGCGTGCATTGATACGAGGTAAATTAAGAATCACTCTAAGTTTCCAAGACATGTAAGAACAGAACCACAATACAAAGAGCATTGGAATAAAAAGAGCCCCAGGTTGGATTTTTTTTCCCCTCTAAAGTTAAATGTCTGGTTCTAGAACTGATTTCTGCATGACTTGGAGCAAATGACTCAACCCCTTGAGCCTCAGTCGTCTCCTGCCATTATGGAGGCAAGAAGCCCCCGACATGCCATCTGCAGCGGGAGACCCAGGAGACCTGCTGCTGTCTTTCAGTCCAAGTCCACAGGCCTGAGAACCGGCGGCGACGCCAATGCCCAAGGGCAGGAGAAGGTGGACGTCCCAGCTCATGCAGACACCACAGAGAAATGAGGCAGATGGCACAAGTCACCTCTATAGCGGATAAAGACCATGTTGGCAGATACGGCCTCGGTGTGCAGCCACAGTGGGCTTCCTAAGGGCAAGACCGGAACCAGACTGACTCACCACCCCGTCCTGGGTCGGTGGAAAACCATGAGCATCTCACTCATGGGGTGAGCTTCCGTAAAAGCCACGGGAAGGAGCAGACCCAGTGGGTGCTCTCTGCACCAGAAAGAGGCAGTGAAAGCTGGAGTGCAGAGAGGCGCGAGTATTGGGAACAGGCTTTCTGCTCCAAGAGAGGAGACCTCAGGAGTGCGGAGGAAGTGTCCCCCAATACCATGTTGTAGGTCTTGTTTTCTCCTCGGCGTCCAGACACCAGCACCCAGGCCATCCAGAAATGCCGGCCCCAGCCAGTGGGAACCCCAGCACGTGCTGCCTGTGTCAGTGGCATTAACCCCGGAAATGCTGGAGGGTCTTCAGCAGGACTCGGAGACAAGCGAAGGCCATGCAGTCTGCACATCTTGACGGTCGCTTCAGGGAACGATGAGTTGTTTGGCCATTTCCTGCGCGTCAGCAACCCAACCAGGGAGCATGAAGGAAACCGGCAGGCCTGGCGCTCCATCAAAGCCTCTCAGTACCCTGTCTAACGAGAGTTAGGGGCAGCCAGTCAAACCACAGCCCTGAGTGAAGCCACAGACTGGGAAATGAGAGAAGAGTACAAAAGGTAACAGACGGGGAAGCCCAGTCTGGCTGGGGAGCTGAGATGAGCCCAATGTGTCTGAAACAAGGAGGCAGAGGGGCACCTGGGTGGCTCAGTCGTTAAGCGTCTGCCTTCGGCTCAGGTCATGATCTCAGGGTCCTAGGATCGAGCCCCGCATCGGGCTCTCTACTTAGCGGGAAGCCTGCTTCTCTGTCTGTCTGCCACTCCTCCTGCTTGTGCTCACTCTCTCTGTCAAATAAATAAAATCTTAAAAAAAAAAAAAGAAAAAAAGAAAGAAGGAGGCAGAAAAGACAGGCGAGAATGCTGATGGGCACAGAGCTTATTTTGGGGGGATAAAGATATAACTGTGATGACGTTTGGACAGTCCTGTGAATAAGCATAGAAACATTGAACTGTACACTTTAAGTGGGTGACTTGTATGGTACATGAGTCATACCTCAATGAAGATGTTTAAAAAAAAAACAAAGATGGTGTGTTTTAGTGGGTGGACTAGCAGAGGAGAGGCCGGAGTCCCAGGCCTCCCCTTGTTGGGCCAGTGGGTGTGCGCCCTTGGTCACTCTCCTTTCTCGTGCCTCAGTTAGCTCCTCCGGTAGGTGAAGGACGTGGACAAATGGT
>NW_022589800.1:2444467-2467399 GCF_004348235.1 Phoca vitulina
TCTCAACCTGCTGAATTGAACTGAACCCCAAAGTTAACTTGCTCTTTCTTTTCTACCTCGCCCTACAAATATCTTTTGTTCATTCTGTCTCCTCACTTGCTGACCCAAGTCTTCTTCTCCAGTCCAACCCAAATGCCCCCCTCTTCCAGGAAGCTTTTCCTGATAACCCCCACTGGAGTTTGGGCCACACCCCATAGCATCTCGCCCTTACCTGACACCTCTCCCGCTCGTTCCTTCTCAAAGGCAGTCAGTGCTCTTGGCCGACGTCCTACGGTTTCCTACCCCTGCACGTCCCCCTCCAGCGGCAGGACGAGGACCCTGCCTCGGGCCTGTGGCAGCGCCCCACACACGTGTTTGCTGTAACCGGCTGTTCAGGGCCCGTGTCCAACTGCTGACTTGTGTGTTTTATGTTATTTTTGTCTGTGAGCAAAGGTGTGGGTCCCTTTCCCTTTGTAGGTGTTTCTCTGCACTCTCTGTGTCCCAATTTGGACGACAGCCCCGAGATCCCTTCCCACTTTGATGTTCAATGAGTCTGCCGCTGTGAGTTCACCCGGGGCAGCCACTACATCTACTTCTTTGCTCATGGCTCAGCACACCAGAGGCTCAGAGAAATCATGCCGAATGGAAGCCTTTCCTAGTCTGTGCTTCTCCCCTTTCCCTCTCAGGGGAGGCAGAAGTGTCCAGCGGCGAAACAGGCTGACTCCGTGGCCGGCTCTGCTGTGCAGCCTGGGGCCACGTGCTTTACCTCTCTGAACCTCAGTGTGCTCATCTATAAAATGGAGATGATATAAGTATTTCTTATTTCATTTCTGGATGTCTCACACTTTCTGATTTTGGGAACTCGATAGGTGTCATCAGCACCAAGGAGCCCAAGGACCAGAGTGCTGGTGCAGGAAGCCCGAGGAAGCGCGGTGGTGAGGCACTCTCGGGCTCCGAGATCTCCTGGAAGTAAGGGTAGTGAAAGGGAAGGTCGGGCCGGCCGGGAGGAGCAGGGAAGTCCTGGGCAGAGGGCAGGAAACTGTGCGCTTCACTCACAGCAGATTACTTTTGTGGGAGCCACACTGGGGAGGGGGCACGGATGATGGAAGCTTCCACAGGAGACCCAAACCCTGGCCCCGAAGCACTCTGGTGCTACAACTGGTTATAACTGGCGTGGCTGAGCGCCGGGCAGCCCTGGGAGGGTGTGCACGCGGGACTGTGAGTGTGGTCGTGGCCCCGGCTCCGTCTCTGTACTAATTAGGTGACCTTGGGCCAGGCCTCCTGCTCTGAGCCTCAGTCAACCCGACCGTAAAACAGAGCGACCTTGGCAGGGCCCTTGTGAGGATGTGTCTGTCAAGGACAAAGCGCCACCCACCTCTCCGCCCTGGGTTTTATTGCGGCTGTATCTACCTGGCTTAGCCATCCAGAAAATGCACCTGATCACTGAGTTTCAAGTACCTTTTTAAGCCTCGTTTATTTAAGCCAAATAGGCTATCCGTTACTGGAAGGTGACCACCCTCCACGAGCCCTCGTGGCTCCCCGCACAGCCTGACCTCCCCAGGTGACCCCGGCCGCGTCGCCCTCCCAGCTCCAGCCAGAGGGGCGGAGTCTTCAGCGCGGCTGGGGCCGGGCGCCCAGGCCAGCGCGGGCACAGAGGAGGCACTCCGCGGAGATTTCTTCAGCGAGTCAACAAGCAGGTGCTCGGCCCTCTCACTCCTGTGCAGCCATCCTCCTCTCTGCAGCTTCTAACCATCGCCTGGCTCCCCTCTCTGGAGTCACATAGAGGGAATCTAATCCTCCTCCGCATGACAGTGCTCCAAGCATGTGAGCGGAGTTATGGCGAGCCCCAGAGTCTCCTCTTCTGGGGACCACACAGCCCGGCTGCTCTCCACAGACACGGCGCACCAGTGGGCAGCGATTTCTCCGCTGGCCCAGCCCCCACCCCACCTCTCCACTCGGGTCACAGCAAACCCCCCAAGAGCAGTTGCTTCTGGGGTTCTCCTCCCGTTCTCCCAGGGACTCACACCACGGCTTCCCTGCTCAAGGTCACCAAGGACCCCCCCACGGCGGCTCCGCCCAACATCAAGCCTCACCTCCATGCCCCCCTTGCTCTTGCCCGAGGGGTCAGCAGCGTTGGGTACAGCTTGGGCTCGCGGGCCCGGCGCTCTCCCGGTCCTCCCTCTCCCCGCTTCATCCCCAGCCCCCTGCTAGCTGCCACCTTCCCCTCAGTGAGTTCACTGGACTCGGTCACACACACCTCCTCCGGCAGGCTCCGACCTCTCACTCAAGCTCCGGCCATAACCGCCAACCGGCTTACTTCGTAGCTGCACTCGGGTGTCCGATGGGCACCTCACACTTCTCTCCAGAACGGAACTCCTAGTCTTCCTCCCCTAAATCTGGTCCTCTCAGCAAATGACAGCCTCTATTCATATAGCAGCCAGAATGACCCTGTTGAAACCGAAATTACATCACACTTCTCCGCTCAGAACCTACCCCTCACTGCCCGTCTCATTCAAAGTGAAAACCCAAGTCCTCGTGATTCCTTCAAGGTTCTTGTCCCATAATAACTTGTCTGGTCCTTGTCCTGGGTTCCTGGGACAGAGGCTGTGAACCCTTGGGACTTCCCAAATGATAGGAGTGTCTTTGGGCTCTTGGCCCACAGCTGGGTTCGTGACTCTGGGTGGGGGCTGGTCCTGCTGGTAGATCAACCATGGCGCTGGCGGGGCTGGGGCTCCAGGCCACAGACACCAGCCTGACCTGCTGGCCTCGGGGAGAGGAAGAGGGCTCGGTGGGTTCCAGCCCGGGCCGCTGATTCAATGACAAAACCTGAGTAAACGCTGGATGCTGAGGGGGGCGCTTCGTGGTCGGTGACTTCCTCCGTGTGCCGGGAGGGAGATGGCCTGATTCCCCAGGGAGAGGATGTGGAGCTCCTCTCCTCATCTGCTTGGTCCTGACTTGTCTCCTTTCCAGTGAAGCTAACTAAGGACTTTGCCAGGTTTTGTGAGCCGTTCATGGAACCTGAGGGGGCCGTGGTCAGAAGCGTGGTGGCCTGGGGACTCCCACACTTGCTGGGGCTGAGCCCTACACCTGCCGAGGGTGCGCTAACTCTGGGTGGTTAGCTTCAGGATTGCAGCACAGTGTGTGTGGCCCCTCGTGATCTGTGTGCCCCTGCATGCTGCGCGCACACACGCACACACACACGTGCGCGCGCGCACACACACACACACACACACACACACACACACCTTGCTTCTACCACTTGTTCCCTTGCTCACTTCACTACATTCATACTGGATTTTCCTCAAACACAGCAGGAGCCCTCCAACCTCAGGACCTTTGCATTTGCTCTTCCTTTGGCCTGGAACATTTCCCCCTGCTGTGTCTGCTCCCTCCCCTCCTGATTCAGACCTTGTCTCAAGTACCACCTTCTGAGTGAGTGCTTCCAGAACCACACCACTTAAAATCACGCCACTGCTCCACGACTTCCAGATTCCCTTTCGCTTGTTTTATTATTCCCCCAACACATACCAATATCCAACTTACCTTAGATTTTACTTATTAATTTATTCCTTGTCTTCTTCCCTGACATGAGCCTTATAAGATCCATAAAGGTAGAAATATCCACACACACACACCCCATTGTGCTCATTGCTATATGCTCAGCACTTAGAAAGAGTGCCTGGTGCTTTAAAAATACAGAAGGCATAAAAATGAGTGTTGTGATTTCTAGAAGCTTGACCACTGTCCTCCCTTAGGGAAGTCCAGTCGGTCCACTTCCCCTGAAACCAGGTATCTGGAAAGGATGGACGCTGTCCGGCACGGCCTCCCCGGACAGTGCGGGGAGCCACCCCCTGCCTGCACCCAGATGACGTCCAGCTCACACCTGCCGAATGGATGCATGACGTTCAGGACACTCAGCTGGTCGTTTGATGTGCATGGTCCCCCTGAACCCTCAACACTCACCGTCACGGGGCGGATCACTAACCTCGCTTCGCTGATGGAAACGTGGAGGGTGAGAGAAATCAAGTCATTTGCCTCATGTCATAAAGCTAGGAATTTACAGCACTATGATGGGAAAGTAGGATTGAATTCTGGGTCTTCCGGCCTGGAAGAGCACGATCCCAGTCTCTGAGCTGCACCGCCTCAACAGCCGACGTAAGTGAGCCACCCCCCTGCGCCCCCAGTTCCTCCTCTAAGAGACACACCTGCCAAGATCAGACAGGGAAAGTGGGCAGGTGCTCAGCTGCGCTGCGGGCTGGGCCTTAGCCCGCTGTCACCCCCACCGGGGCTCCGTTCACCCTAAGCCACTGAGGAGTGCACCTTTCCGCCCCTGGGATGGGGCCCACGGCGTTCACCCAGGAACCACCAGCAGCCAACAGGCACGGGCCGCCAGGGACCCCACAGCTGGTCTTGGTGGGAGCTCGGGGGAGCAGGCCAGGAGGCCTCCCCGGGGTTCTGCGGCTCACAGCCCCCTCCCCGGCCTCCCCCGAGCTTCCCCAGGAGGCACACGTTCTGCTCTGTTTTCTCTGCTCCCCAGGAAAGCAGAAGCCTCCTCCCCGGCCCCTGGAACTTCATTGTGATGAGGTGCCCGGGCTCCGGGAAGGTGGCGGAGGAGAGTAGCAGTAGGTGGAGAGAAAAGGCGGGAGCCCTGTCTGACTTCCCAGAGCTGCCCCCTCGGGTCCCCTGAACTGTCAGTGTCCCCAGACACGGAGGCCTTTATCCCCTGAAAGGGGGCAGCCAGGCAGAAAGACAAAGGCCATATCTGATCCCGGCTGGGGCGAGGCCGCAGGGTGGGGGCAGGGAGTGCAGAGGGGCCCAGCACAGGGTGGAGGGAAACAGAAGCAGGACGGGGTGGCCTGGATCCGCATGCAGTCATCCCCGGTGAGAGGACAGGTGCCACCTGGCGCCCTGCGTGTGCCTCGTGTTTGTTTGTAAGGAGCTTTCCACGCACTCTCTCCCCGCCATGGATCTGCAGGCCCACTCTGCACGCAGCTCCCGTCTCCCCACTGTCCACCTGCCCACGGTGGGTGCTGGAGCACCCACCAGGACCAATGTCAGTCCCTTACAGGACATGCAATGATGCACCGCGAAGAGCCCGTGCACAGCCCGTCGGGAAGCGTGAGTGCACCGACCTGACCCGGGTGGAGGTGAGGGCCTGAGGAGGCTGTGTGCACGGGTCAAGCCAGGGCAGGGCCTGGCACTCGGGGAGCACTGACTCATAAACACCGGCTGGTATGGACCCTTGCAGATTGCAGATTGCTTCCATCCCCAAAACAACTGCAGCAAGCTCTGAGAGCTTCTGTGAAGGCCCTGAACCTTCTTCTCACCTCTTCCCCCAGGAAGAAGCTGTGAGGCAGACAAACTAACCTCCTCCCCACCTCCAGCTCACCAACTCCTTCCCTTCCAGGGCATCCAAGCCAACCTGCTGTCCACCATGGTGACAGCTAATTCCGGCCCAGCCTGGGGCTCACAGCCTCAAAGCACTTCCCCCATACCCCAGAGCACCAACGAGGCGCAGGTGATGGAGCGACATGGAATCTGGTTCTTCTGGGAGAAGATTAACAGAATCTGAAGAGAGCTCAGAGAGCCAAGAGCAGATGGGGAAGAACTGTCCCCCTCCCCAGGGCTGGGTTCGAGAAAGGAGAGGCGAGCCCCAGCCAGCAGGGGCGGAGAGCCCAGACCCCTGCCCAGCCGGCAGCAGTCTCCCCCAGCCAGATCCTCGGCCTGCTATCACCCCTGCTTGGGGCTGGACCACCATTCCTGGCCCCTGCAAGCCCAGCACCTTCTTGGCAGGTGTCTCCTAGAGGGCCTGGATCCCCTGCCCCCCTCAATCTGTACCTCAAATCGATTGTCAGTTCCAACTCCAAAATACTTTCTTCAGCTCCCCTCGTTCTAACTCATATTCTCTCTCCTGGACAATCTCAATACCAGGACCACCTGCCGTTCTGTTGTCAGTGTGAGTGACGGCCATCTGCGTGGACACAGGAGAGCCCTGTCCACGGCCCTTCGCCCGCTGCCCCCTCTCCGGCTCCCTCGGGCCATGCCTCTCTCCAGAGCGCTGACCACGCCCACCGTGTTCTCTATGTATCCGTCTCCCTCAGGGGCCCTCCTTAACTCATCTTTGCAGATGCGTGGCACATAGTAGCTGCTCCATAAACATTCGTTTGATGACTGACGGCCTACAGCTCCAGCCTCACCCTGCTGTCTCTCCCCTCCTCCTCGCCTACTGCCTGGCTTCCATGCTGCCCCCCCAAGTTATTATCCCAAAACACAAAATCGATTCCATCACTTAAAAACCTCGATTATGGGGGCGCCTGGGCGGCTCAGTCAGTTGAGTGTCTGACTTCAGCTCAGATCACGATGCCAGGGTTATGGGATCAAGTCCCGGTTCAGGCTCCGTGCTCAGTAGGGAGTCTGCTTCTCTCTCTTCCTCTCCCTCTACTCCCTCCCCTGCTCGTGCTCTCTCTCTAATAAATAAAATCTTAAAAAAAAAATCCATTATGTCCCTGCTGTTTACAGTAAAATTCAAAATTTTTAGCTGGACACCCAAGGCCCTTCATCACCAGGTTCCTGCCCCCTCCCCGCCTTGCTTCCTGCCACCCACCCCCAGCACAGGGGAGCCCTCCTTCTCTGAATAGGCCAGCCCTTTTCCTTACTAGGGTTGGGTTGAGGGAATGCCTGCTGGAAATGCCACTTGCTGGAGTGACCTCCCCTCCATCCTTACCTGGTCCACTGCTGTGTGCTAGAAGATCAAGCTCAACCACCACCTCCACTGTGAAGCCCTCCAGGCAGACAGCCACCCCTGTTATATTCTCACAGACGAGGGGAAGAGGGACCCGTAATTATAGGGTGCAGACAATGCATTCTCTAGTTTAATTCCTCCTCATTACAATTTTAGAAGATAGGCCTTCCCATTCCACTCACCAAGGGCTCAAGTAGGTCATAAAACTAGTAAAAGCTGGAGTCGGGATTTGAACCCCTGTCTGTCTGGCTCTGGAGTCCCTGGCCTTTGTCCTCTGCTTCACTGCCTCTCACCTCTATTAGGGGGCCTCCTTGCTGGCCTTATGGCATGCACGTGTCTGCTCCCTTGGGCTCACAGAAGGTACTCGATAAATGTGGTTAATCGAACAAACATGAGTGGATGAACGGCGGCGCTGGGGGTGACATCACTCCCCAGGCAGGAGCCGCAGTGAGGAACTGTCCAGAGCAAGCACATCTGGGACGCCCAGTCCCACACTCCGCGCGGGAGAGCCCCTTGCGCATCCACTGTCTACTCTCTTCGGAGCTCTTGTTTTATACGCAAATCAACAGCCCCCAAGGAGACGGCATGGTTGCCAAAAAACAAAACACCAAACACATCAAAACAAACCAAAAAACCTAACAACAACACCCACAGGTGACAAGCACAGCTCCCCACAAAGAACGAGACAGACACATCCCTTGCCTTCTGGGACCTCCCTCTGAGGCCAGCACACCACCGCAGGTTAACAACACCAGGCCACCTGGAAAGAAGGGCCTGGGAATAGAAAATCAATACTGGGCCAGACTGTACGTACATCACAGGCCCATTGGGAGACCCAAAGAGGAGGGGACGCAAGGGGAACAATGCTCAGGCCCAACCCATCCCGAACCCCCGTGTTCAAGGGCAATCTGCGCAGTTGGGAGAAAACCAGCCCTGTGAGCTGGTGTGGGGCACGGGCTGGGAGGTTCTCAGCATGTGGCGACGTGAGTGCACGCTCATCCTGGCCCCGGCCACCACGGCCCGCCCAGCCTCCCCACCCTTCCCCAGCCCTTGTGGCTCTCGTGTCCTCCAGCCCGCGTCTCCGGCCAATGCTGCTAATTGTTTTCTCCACTGGCCAACTGGTGGGACGAGAGGGGTCCAGCAATGTTACTGTTGGCGACGTGATGGAGAAAAATAAAACGGGGACAGAGCTGCAGGGCTAGGAAAGGGAAGTCTATTTCCAAGTGATTTTCCTTTCTAATGCTAGGCAGTCAGGGCCCTTCTTCACGGACAATCCTATTGCAAGTAAGACGCAGACGCCGTCTGTCAACAACGTCCAGGCGTTCGTGACGCAAGGCTGGGCAGGCTGGGCCCGGGGAGAGGTGGTGGTGGAAAGGCAGAGCCTCAGTGTGGGAAGGGACGGGGGAGGTCACCTTGTCCACCTCCCTCTGGATCAGAAGCTCCCGGTCCAGCGGGCCCAGCACGGCCCTCCAGGCCCTTCCTGGACCCTCCCACCTTGCTGCCTCACCAAGTGGCCCTTTTCATTTGCTGGACACTCTGGTTCTCAAGAAGTGCTTCTTTGCAGACCCTGGAGCTCTGCCTCTCTGCCACGTCCACATCCATTCACCCCGCCCGGCCCTCTGGAGCCCGTCAGGACTTACTGAGGACCTACTTCATAACACTGTTCCCGATTCTGAAGTAACAGCGGCCAACGCACCAGGTCCCTTGGGGTGCTTCCGTCTAGTGGGCCCGTCTCCTGTTTCCTCCACGTGCCACTGGATGTGCCCTCCTCCCCAGACCCTGGGCGCCCCATGCGTGTTCAGTCTTCACCCTGTGGGACCTCTGAGGGCCAAGAAAGATTCCCCCTACTGCACAGCAAGACGCATGCCTCGAACGAGGGAGAGAAAGCTGTGGAAGGACTGGAAGATGTTGGTTATTTCCAGCATCGCAGCGCTTATTCCTGGTTGGCCTGCATATCGTCCTCTACCGACTGCCAGCCCCAGCAGCTAGCTCCCTCTGGCCAGGTCAGGACAGCCTCCTCCACCTCCCCACCGCGGCTCACCAGGGCCTAGAATAGCGCCTGGCACGTGGCACAGATGCATACATATTTGCCGAGTTCACAACTATGTGGATGGATGACAAGACTCAGCTTACACGCGGCCTCTGCACAGACCGTCCTCGGGCACCGTCACCTGCCCCAGGAAGAGAGGGCTGCCCCCCTACCCCCATCAGCCAGGCAGATGGGCAGATGGGTGGCAGTTTGAAGAGAGCCTCCCAGGGGGTTAGTGGGCGCAGAGCCAGGCCACGACTCCACCAGAGCTTCTGAGTAGCTGGCATGCTGGTCCTGCCTGGTGTCCAGCTGACACAGAGCCTGCACAGTTTTCTGGTGAGGAAATGGGAGTGAGTGACAACTGGGTCTGCAGTGGGCCCAGCAGGTGGGAATCTGCTCTGGACCCTCGGGAGAGGTGTGGGGAGGACAGGAGGCAGGCCCTCGCTCTGGAGACCGTGTTTCTAGGACACTCGGGAAAACAAGCCAAAGCTACCTGGGAATCCAAAATGAGGCCAGGTTCAGCGTATAGGAGTCCTGTGAGCTTAGTCAGAGAGTGCTTCCTGGAAGAGGGGGCTGCAAACAGGGTTTAGAACGAGGGAAGGGGCTTGATGGCCAGCACTCATTTACTAAACACTTAAGTATCCTGGGCACCCCGCTAACCACTCATAGACACCGGTTCATTTAATGCTCACAACCCCAGAGAAGGAGATATGCCCTCTGATAAATGGAGAAGCAGAGCTCAGGGTGAAGTAACTTGGCTAAGATCCTATAACACAGGGACTTGAACCAAGTGTCGAGGACCCCAAATCTGAACTTGTTGCTGCCATGGTGTCAGCAGGCTCCCAGGTCCCCAGACATCAGCAGGTCCCCTGGCCTCAGTGTGCCCCAGGCCTCGGTGGGCCCCCAGGATGACATGGCATCTTCTGGGATTTCTGTCATAGGAAAGCCAACTTGCAGGGAGCGCTGAGACTGCGTGCAGCCCCGGCCCCATAGGAGTGCAAAGCTCACAGAGGTTCACGACAGACCTGCCGAGGCTCACAGAGGCACCTGCCCAGCCTGCCAGTCCTCAGAGCCCTCCCCGCAGGGTCCCCGCGCTGTCTGTGCTCACAGGTCTGTTCCCACCGCCCTTCCGCAGCCGGCAGCCCCCCGGCTTCAAGCTGAGACCGGATATAGGAAACCATCATCCAGCCCAGCGGCCTCACTGTACGTGGAGGACGTCAGCCCCAGGGGCTGACCCAGTGGCGCCAGGCCCAGCCCCTCCCCAGGCTGCACCTTCTCTGGGAGAGCCCGCACCAGCGCGGCTCCGGGGACGGACCCGCTCTCCTTGCAGGGCCTGCGCACCTGCGGAGAGGCCCGGGAGCCTTCTCCGACTGTTCTTGTTCTCTGTGCCCTTTGCTGGGGCTGGTGTCCCCCAGAATCCGTCTGGAGCCCCTAACCCCAGCGCCCCAGAATGTGACTGCATCCGGGCCTTTAAAGAAGTGACTCAGGTAGATGAGGCCATTAGGGAGGGCACTAGCCCAATCTGACGAGGGTCCCCATGAGAAGAGGAGGTGTCGGGGTGCACCCACGGAGGCAAGATCACGTGCGGACACAGGGAGGAGGCGGCCCTCTGCAGCCGGCAGAGACTCTAGCCCTGCCGACCCCTTGATCTTGGACTCGCGGCCTCCGAACTGGGAGGAGCTGAATTTGTTTTCCAAGCCGCCACGTCCGTGGTGCTTCGTGATGGCAGCCATGGGGGACTCACACAGCCCATCACCAGCTGTAAATGCAGGTAGCCCCGCAGAGCGCCCTGGGCCTGAGCACGAGGCGTACGCCACCGTGTCCGGAGGGGCTCCCGGAGCCCCCGCGGCCCCCCGCCCCGCGGCCCCGACCCTGCCAGCGCATGCGCACTCCGCGCTACGCGTTCACGCGGTGCCCACCCCGTGGAGTCCAACGGAAAGTACGTCTGGAAGAGTGATTCACAAATGAATGGATCAATGCACGTTCTGAACCCCCCATTCCAGCTCCGTGCTCCAGGGGGCGCCGTCTGCACTGCAGTCGGGGCCACTGATGCCCGGACTTTCAATGTCCCCCAAGCTGCCTTCCACGTGAAAAAACAAGCGAACCAGAGCACCTCTGGCCATCCCAGGATGCCTTGGCTTTGACTGCTGGGCTTAGGGTCTGTCCGCGCCCGGGGTCTCCGCAGGCACGGAGGGCGGCCGTCCGTAGACACAGTCGGCGCATAAATCCACCTCTGAAACCCGTGGCTCCGTGGGGCTCCGTGGGGCTCCAGACTTCTGGGCTTTGGGTGGCAAAGTCTTCCTCAGGGGCAAAGGCATGTTCCTCCCAAATCACCGGCCCTGTTGCCGCGGGAATACAGACCGGGGCTACATCCCTCGCATCGCCCGTTACTGCCGCCGGCGACGCGGCCCCGCACAGTGCGGACGCGGCTGGCCTCCCTCGTCAGCGTGCTTCCCCAAGGCCCCAGTGACCGGGACTTCGGCGTCAGACAGGTGTGGGTTTGAACCCACATCCACCGTCACCTCTCTGGGCCTTCACACCTCATCCAGAAAATAGGATTAGTAATTTTTATTTAACGGGGCTCCATGAGAATTCAATTAAGTGGGTCAACAGTAAGTAGAATATCTAGCGGAGTGCCTGGTGCAGAGTAGGACTCACTACATGTTCATTCTCTCCCTCGGGTTCCCTGTCCTCTGGATCTGCCCTCCTAGCGTGAAGGGCCTCCTGTCCCCCTCCTGTTACCACCGCCCCTCCTCTGGTGCATGGAGGGCACCAGACCCAGGGCAGAACCCTGCAGTCCTGGCCTTGGGCCCCCACCACAGGCAACCGGGCGCCAGCCACGCAGCATCTGGACCTCCCTTCTTGCGACACTCACTGCCCGGGGCCCAGTCCCAGGGGGGCCCGCTCTAAACAGGTTTCCTTCCACATGAAAAAAGAAACTGAGGGATGGTAAGTAATCGATCCCTTACAAGAGGCCGGGAGGGCAGCAGAACTGCTACTAGCCAGGAGCACGGGCCCCACCAGGTCTGCTGCACATCCCCGATGCCGAGATGCGCTCCCACCCTGAGAGGTGGAAGGACAGGGTGCAAGGAACACAAAACTGGCGTGTGCACACACACACACACACACACACACAACACAGAGCAGAGAGAACCTAAATGCCCCTTTCCCCAGCGTGCCTCAGTTTCTTTCATTTACACATAGCGGGATGAGAAACGAATGCGTGACCTGTGATCTGTGACCTGCAGTAGCCACTGGGCGGCCCCACGTGACCTGAGAGTCCATCTACACCAGGTGCTTCACTGTGGATCCTCCACGAGGGCTGCCTGCCTTTCACTCCTACTGCCTTGCTAAGGGACTAACAGAATTAGCAAGAAATAATCACCCCTGACATCTGACAAACAGCTTTATAATCCATAAATCATTTTCCATATTCATTTTAATTTTTGAACCATAAAAACTCGGCGCTAGGAAGCTGAACCTCAGGGAGGTTCTGTGACCTCCCTACGGTCTTACATCCAGTAAGAGCAGACGATGAGCTGGAACCCACACCCGCCTGGCTCCTGATACGTGCAAACACAAGGGAGGGACATGACGTTGGGCGCCGTGGCCTACCTGCACGAGACACCACAACGCACCCAGAGAACGGGGACTGGACAGCTACCTTCTATCTGGGCTCTATGGGATCACTCAGGATCCTATTAGAGCTGGGGTTTCGGGGATATGAACAAGGCCATGTACTTGGATATGAACTTGGATGGAAATATATGGGAAACTGAGGTACCCAAAATCAAAGAGGGGAAGGACGAAGAAGACCCTCATGTCCTGTCTCTGGAGTGCTGGCTCCACGGCGCCTGGTTACCCCATCAAGGGCCAAACAGCAGAGTGTGGGCTCGTCCCGCAGCAGTGGGCTTCCAGACAGGGCTCCAGCAACTTCCCGGTGGGGACGAGCAGAGCGAGGGCAGAAGATGCTGAGCAGCAGTCCCCATCCACGGACCCCTGAGGCGCTGTGTGCAAGGGCAGGCGGCAGCTCACGGGACATGGGCTTGGTTCCTGCACAGGGGAGCCACAGGGGCAGGGCAGGGGTCCTCTCAGGAGGGGGCAGGGATGCCCCACCCCTGGTTGGGGATGGTTTGTAGAGACACAAGCACCTAGTGGAGGGGTGCTTGGTGGGGGGACCGTCTGGGGCTCGAGAAAGGGATAGCCAGAGCTCCTCTCTTAGACAGGCCGGAGGGCTTTGAACAGACTTCCATCTCCATACTCCACCCCTGCCTCCCGTTCCTCGGGAAAATCTTCTGCCTTCAATAGCCTCTGATTCCTGCCAACCCCAGAGACCATGGGGTGGGGCCCACCTCCCAGGCAGCCTGTCGCACCAGGTCCAACCTCACACTCTTTCGAGCATGCACCCTGTGCCATGGGGTGCTGGGGAGTCGGTCCTGCCTTCGGGGGCCCCGCAGACCTGCCCCAGCCTCCACCCCCCACCCCGCACACCTCCGGGCTGCATGAGCGAGGCCGCTCAGATCTCCCCAGCCCACCTGCCCCCAGTCCCGCCACAGCCCAGTATCTCCCAGCTATCTGCTGTCTAGTTCTCATCCGCTTGTGGTCAACAGACTGCAGGCCGCGCTATTCTCTCCCCTCTCAAGCCGGAGCCCTCGAATGAGACTCTGCCCTCTGGATACACCCACTCTGCCTACGGAGGGCGATCCGTACCAGGAACTCGCGACCAGGCCACACAGTGTTTCCAGGCGGCGCCCAGCGATCGGGACGGACGCAGCAGGCATCATTGAGTACCTACTGCATACCCAGAGGACTCTTAAGTATAATATACCCTGCTTTCTAATCAGAAAACAGGTGGCTCTAAAAGATGGGAGGATTCACCCATGGTGAGAGGTGGTGAGTTGACAGTGGAGGGTGGGGAAGAACTGAAGTCTCCTGCCTGGGGTGGCCTCTCCATCCCCACCCAGCCCCAGCCTAAGGCCCGGACACTGGGGAAGCACCAAACGACAATGTGATCCTAACGGGATCCAGAAATACGTGTGCATGTGCGCGTGTGAGTGTGTGCATGCATGTTTGTGTGTGCGGGTGCAAGTGTGTGCGTGCACATGTGCGCGTGCATGTACCCATGTGTGTACAGGTGTAAGTGCACATGTGCGTGCGTGTATGTGTGCGTGTGAGTGTGTGCATTCACGTGTGTGCGTGCACATGTGTGCGCGTGCATGTACCCACGTGTGTACAGGTGTAAGTGCACACGTGTGTGCGTGTATGTGTGCGTGTGTGCATGCATGTTTGTGTGTGCGGGTGCAAGTGTGTGCGTGCATGTGCGTGCGCGTGCACGTACCCACGTGTGTACAGGTGTAAGTGTACACGTGTGTGCGTGTATGTGTGTGTGAGTGTGTGCATTCACGTGTGTGCGTGCGCATGTACCCACGTGTGTACAGGTGTAAATGCACACGTGTGTGCATGTATGTGTGCGTGTGAGTGTGTGCACATGCACGTGTGTATGTGTGTGTGCGTGTGCGCACGTGGTGCAGAAAGGGATAGAGAGAAAGGAGTGGGAAGGCAGAGGAGGCAGAAGGACAAAGGTGTCTGCCATCACATAATCGGTGCGGAACTGAAGGGAACCTTCCTGCTTATTTTTCCATATTAGGGAAGACATCCTACCGCTTGCTTCCCATTACCGCCTTCATTCCCTTCTCGCTCAGGGGACCCGAAGCACAGGGCTGGCTTGTTGATTGGTTTGAGTTTAATTCATTTGTGTAATATCCCTGTTCAGAACGATGTCTAATTAACACTTTTGTTGGGGGGAATAAAACCTCCCATAATCATTAATGAGCGGGGGGTGGGGGGACAGCAGCAGTCCGATTCCACCAGGCGGTTCTCTGGCTGCATCTTACACTTGTTTTACTGAGACATGTCTTCGTAATGGGGTTACCACTCACTTTGGACCAGGACAAGCAGATGGAGCCGAGGTTTAATGACGGGACGCGTGATGCTGCGTGATCAGTGCTCACACCTAGTCCTGGGGCCTTGATTCTGGGTGCCGGGTCCCAGAGGAGCACGGGGCCTGACAGCCTCCACCCAGCTGGGCAGGTACTCTCCAAGCCACGGAGGAGATTCCAAGTATGAACCTACTTTCTGGGTTCCTCACTCCCTCCAGGCCTTGTGGAGAGTAATAAGATGTTGGATTTGTTTATGATTTCACAGTCTGCAAAATGACTTTATGAACGTTAATTCACAACGCTGTGGGGACAGAGAATATGAACCCCATTTAATGGATAAGGAAACTCAGAGGAATCGAGGGACTTGTCCGAGGTCACGAAGCTGAGACACGCCGTGGCCAGGGGTAGAGACAGAGGTTTTCTGGCTCCAGAACGCTGGTGGCTTCTCAGGGAGCAGATGGCACGCAGACCACAGCTCTCAGAGAGACCCCCCAGAGCTAAAGCCCCGTCAAGGACATAAAGAAGGCCCTGGGATGGTTTGGGTGTCTAGTGGTGGAGAAGCCACATGAAATCCTATGTGCTGGTCTGGACGGCCTGGGGTGGTGGGGGGATCAATAGTTCTGATAAGATTCTCGAGAGATTACGACCCCCACATCACAGATGCAGCAACGTGGGGTCCATCTCTGACCACTCCCTGCAGCGGGAAGTGGGGACTGCAAGCTGGGCTTCCATCTGGGTGACCTCAGGTAAGCCACTCAACCTCTCTAGGCTTCAGTGTCCATTCCTGAAAAACAGGGATGCTGAGTGCTATCCCGCCTACCACGCAGCGCTTCTGGGAGGCCCAAGACGTGGCTGGGAGAAACAGCAGCAGAGAGACTTCACCATTTACCCTTCTGCATTTTTTAAAATTTGTACCATGTGCATTACATACTAAAAATATAAAATTAAAAATGGAACAAAAACCCATGACGTCATCAGGTTACAGAGCACTTTGCACACGGTCTCACTTGGTTCTCTGCACAGCCCTGCAAGGTAGAGAGAACTTTCCCAGCTGCACACAAGTGCCCGAGGCTCCCCAGGTGCAGGGAAGTTGCCCGATGTCATCGATGTGACTAAATACGAGGTCTAGGATGAAAACTCCTCTCTCTCCGATGTCAGAGTTGCTGTTTGGCACTCTCTCTCTCTCCCGCCCCTACGTTACAGGTGCTCATAAAAGCTCGGTGTAAGAGAGAAACTGCATGGGTGTTGGAGGACAGCGAATATTGGGATGTGGCAACAGGACAGTGAGTTTCCCCCCATCATCACCTGAAAATAGGACCCCCATCACCGCCTGCCTCACCACCAACCCAGCAGCGCACTGGCGGCCCGAAGGAGTAAGCACGCATAGACACACACGCGTGCACACGTACGGGCTTCGTTATAGCAAGACGGGCAAGACTCAGGATGGCTGCCGGAGACACACCCCCATGATCTGGCGCCGTGGAGCCCTGCCGAGCCAGCCTGGCAAGAGCTGCTCCTTCTGTCCCACCCCGAAACGCACTGATCCTCCTCGCCCTGCACAGTCTTGTAAATACTTCGCCGCCGGCTCACATTAGGGTGCTGCTCGCATTCTGCTGCCTACACGCCCTGTCCGGGCTCATCCTGTCAGTGCCTTGGCTGAGACGGTGCCCCCAGAGGGCAAGGGCTGGCCATACGGACCTCTCACACCGCACCCGCACGGAGCCAGACACAATCATGTGCTCAAGAAAGGTTTCAGCAGATGACCACAAAGATAAAAGTCAATTATTCCACCTTGAAGAGAGGTGAGCCCTCCGGGTAGGGTAATGTTTACCAGGCAGCGCCGTGCAGGGGAACGCGCGCTACCACCCGGACAAAGCGCGAACGTGCATCTGGCTCTCCCCAGCTCGACCCAGCTCCAGAGCAGGAGAGCCCTCTCTCATGGCCAGTCTGTCCACCTGGACGACGGGCACAACAACACCCACTTCACGGGACTGCAGTGAAATCAAGCGAAGGGACTGAGAAGTGCTCAGGGAATGGAAAAGTGCTGTAAGTCTGCTGCTCCGGATAAAGGGGAAAGAAATAAAAACATAATAACAGAGCCAACCCCTAGGATGTCCAAGCATCGGGACTGCAGTGGGGAGGTCACAGGGGTGCAGTGGGGAGGTCACAGGGGTGTAGTCAGGAGGTCATGGGTGTCGTGGGCAGGTCACGGGGGTACAATGGGGAGGTCACGGGGGTGCAGTGGGAGGTCACACAGATGCCGTGGGGAGGTCACAGGGGTGCCGTGGGGAGGTCACAGGGGTGCAGTGGGGAGGTCACAGGGGTGTAGTCAGGAGGTCATGGGTGTCGTGGGCAGGTCACGGGGGTACAATGGGGAGGTCACGGGGGTGCAGTGGGAGGTCACACGGATGCAGTGGGGAGGTCACAGGGGTGCAGTGGGGAGGTCACAGGGGTGCAGTGGGGAGGTCACAGTGCTGCTCTTTTTGAAGTGGTCTCTGGATTATCATTCCCTCCCTGAGATGCCCCTGCCCTATGAACTCCTGCTAATTCTCCCTGGCGGTCAAGCCTCCTGGGCACCCTGATAAAGGTTATCTGTCCATGCTCGGAGCGCACGGACTCTGTTACTCCAAGGCAATTTAGCATCACCTGCCTTGCTCTGGGATGATACAAACACCCTAGGACCTACTATGTGCCAAGTGCTTTCGGTGGATCCACACCTCCCCATGGCCCTGTGTCTGGTGACATCATCCCCATTTCGGAGAAAGGCCTTGGAGCGGGGCTGTCAGCAGCGCTACCCCCAGGCCGGACTATGTGACTCCAGCCCCAGCAGCTCTGCAAGGCTTAGCTGGGAGACTCTGGACAAGCTACTTAACTTCTCTGTGCCTCAGATTCCTCTTGTGTAAAACGGGGATGCCAAAATGCCCATCTCCTACCACAATGTCATTGTGAAGGCCATTGACATGTCACACATAAATGCAAGAACTCGCCCAGGACCTCCTAAGCTGGGGCTACACCCCAATAGCTGTGACTTCTGTCCATTTCTCCAGGGTCTCCCTTCCTTGGATGTCCCTCTGTACACTGTCCCTATCTGTGACAAGTCCCCGCTGGGTCATCAAGAGCTCCCGGGACACCGGTGCTCCCCCGTCCACTCCCTGTCCTCCAGGGCACCTAGAGGATGCAGGATCGCATGAGCCCTGACAAGTCAGTCCCAGGCCTGCGTGTACTAAACGCCATGTCACCCAGCAGGACGGGAGCAGGGGGACGCTGGGCCCGCCCCGTATTTGTTCCCTGTGTGTTTGAGATCAGGAGGCAAAGCATCAACACCAGTTAGGGACCTGGGCGAGGGGAAAGGCCCCAGGGAAGAGCTAGGGAGAAGGAACCCCTGCTGGCAGCTTCTTCCTCTCTTCCTCTTCCTCCTGAGGCTTCTCTAAGAGCCAGCCATGCCAGAGGGCCAAGCGGAGTAGGGCGCCCCCGCCACCAGTGCGAGGGAGGACTGCCGGGCTGGGCCCGTCCCCATCTGCCATCCTGCCAGCTTAGCACCCCTCCCACCCCTCCCCTCCACTGCCCTTCTGCTGGGTGAGGGCATTTCTTCAGACCTCCTGACCTCCTCCTGCCTGGGAGGATGGACGCATAATGAGCGGCTTTTCCTGGGGCGGGGGGTGAGAGGAGAGCAGGACTCCCCAGGTCCCTGCTGCCTCCACTCTCTCCTCCAGCTCCTTTGCCCCATCTCTCTGTCCCCAAGCTCACCTTGTTCCCCGTTTGCTTCTGGGGCCCCTCTGGGCCACACCTCCCTCCTCATTGTGCCATCATCCTGTCCCCACCTTTCCCTTCCTTGGCCCCCCAAGACCAGCTTCCCGAGGTCCCCCATGCCTCTCCTTGTTTCCCGACCTCCTTCTCTGGGCCCCCTGTCCTGCTTGCTCCTCCCAGCCGCTGTCCCTGGCCCCAGAGCCCTCAGCCCTTGTCTTACTTGCTCCTTCTGCTCCCCCTACCCTCCAGCTCCCCTTTCTTGGCCCAGCCCCAGATTTCTCTCTCCTTTTCCTACCTGTTCCCTTCGCTGGTTCTCCTCCTCCTCCTTCCCCTCCCGATTGGCGCCTCCACCCAGGGAAAGACCTGTGTCCTCTGAGGGATTTGTGTGCGGTCCGTCCCCTTCTGCGGGGAAGGAGAGAATGGGTAATGTGGGGAGGATGCTGGTGAGTCCTCCTAACCTCATGCCCCACGGAGCTCACGACGACGGTGAGTCCCGGCCACGAAACCCAGGGGCGGGGAAGAGCCTGCAGGGTCAGGGCCAGGGACGAGGAACCAGGATGCCTTCCCCACACAGAGGGGGCGGGAGTTACAGTGGGTCCCCTTGGGGACCGGCCCTCTGCCTGCCACGCCTGGGCTGCCCACAGCAGAGGAAGTCTGAGGCAGGACCCTTTTTTAGGTCTGGCTTCCTTAACTTAAGGCAAGCAGCTCCAGCCTTTGAGGAGTTCTGCCATACCACCCTCTCCTAAAAATGCAGATGGAGGCCAGTGGCCTTTACTTCTGAGGTCAGAGTGGACCCCGCCGGGCGGGTGGGGAACACTTGCCTTACAGAAAACATCCGATTCCCTCCGCCAGGTCGGTTTCCAGGTCCCCTCTATAAACCGTGATGCCTTCCAGTACCGTCTTCTACCCCTGGGTCCAGAGGCCGCCCCATATTCATCCTCCAGCTCTATCAGTTCCTACACTGCGCACTCACAGGATCTGTTCAAAACCCTCTGTCTGCATGTACTCCCTCCCGCCACGCGTCCCTAACCCCATTTCTCCCAGATGATGCTACACACAGCAGGGGCGCCTTTCCTAGCACAAGAACTTAATGTCTCCAACACTGACATTGCACTTCCTCCAGGAAGCCTTCCTGGATTGATTCTATCTTAAAGACGGAGAGAAATTATTTAAGTTAAGTGTGAGGGCACTGAGAGCCAGAGCGGTTTAGTGCATTGCCTCGTGCAGACGGAGTATGAGCGGCAGCGCTGGGAGAAGTTGCTCTCCCCGAACCCCTCCCCCTGTGCTCTTTCCCTTGAGGCAGAAGGGAGAACTGAAGGTCCAGTCTGGTGGTCGGGGATTTCCAGAACTATGCCACTCAGTCTGGATCCCCAAATACCTTTCCCTGTAGTCACTCTCTTCCTATGTCTGATACGGGTGTTGTTGGTCTCCAATAAAAACTTATTTAACTGTGCACCCTGGAAGTGGTACCCCTACCGTGTTCCCCGTCTCAGCACCCAGCAGCGCCTGGCACTCCATAAATGCTTGTTGAACCGAACCTATGCACCTAACGGCAATGAGAGCATTCCGTTGCATGCCTAAAGCTGCAGGGCCCTCACCCTCAGTTAGAAGGCCACGGGGTCTTTTGTAGCTGAGGGCCACAGAGCAGAACCCTACACCCCCGCGTCAGCCCTCCCGCCACGCCCCACCATGCACTGCCCCCGGGGGCATGACTTGAACTTCTCGCCCTTTCCACTGTGGAGAGAGCAAGGCACAGCCTCCCAGGCTGAGGACTGCCATCCTCAGCCCTCTTCATGACTATGGGCCAAGCCCATGGAGAGAAGAGAGCAGGAGCTCCACGGGCTCCACAGAGAACTGTGGAAGGCACCCGTGGACCCAGACGTCCCCTAGGGTGGCCGCTCCTGGGTCCTCCTGGCCCCTCCTGGACCAAATCCTAGCTCACGCCCGCAGCGGGTACACACAGGTGAGAGTCCACGGAGGAGGAAGCGAGCTGGACACGGCCCATGCACTTTAGCAGAAGCACTTCTACTGTCCGCACACAGGAATCCAGATGTGGACAGGCGAGGGAGGGGCCCGCAGAGCAGTGCTTGCCTGAACACTTGGGCCTTCTCCCTTCCTGCTGATGCAGCTGTTGTGAAATCTGCGCCTGCGTGGAGGGTTTCGGGAGGCTGGCGGAGGATCTGGGGCAAGCCCCAGCTTCTGACCATGGCAGGGGCGGGACAGGCGGGGGGTGGGGGCTGGCGGGGCAGGGCAGCACCTCTAGAGTAGAGCTCCTGGGGCTCCTGAAAATCCACTCTATCCCCAGGGGAGCCCCTCAGGCACTAGGTGCAAATTTAACAGGGAAACTGAGGTCCAGGAATGCGGGTGGTCCTTGGCGGTCCTGGGAGTTAGGAATCAGCCGTGTGGCATTAGGCAGGATCCATGGGACAAACCCTTCCTGCCCCAGAACACAGAGAGTGTTCAGCGCAAGTTAGATGACCGAGAAGAGACATTTCCGAGACTCCCTTCCCTCCAGATACTGATCATGTTTTCTACGCGCTCTATGGTCTCATCGGGATGATAAGGCCCCTTCAGCATCCTTCCTGCTTTGTGCCTGCCTCACTTGCAAATGCCCAGAAATCTGCACGCAGCCTCTCAAACTTCACCATGTTGGCCACTCCTCAAGAACCCACAACAGCTGCCCACTGTGAGCCCAGGTGCACAGGGCTCCCCACCATGCCCCTCCCTGCCGCTGCACCCACCCACACGTGGGGGTGCTTTCTTTCTCCAACCCCCTCCCCCCGCAATCCACCCGCCACGTCCGCTCCTTCTGAGCTCTGCTCCAGACCCACACCTTAAGGAAGCCTGACCAAACCAGCGTCATCTGTAACCACACCCCGTATCATTTCCTGCCCCGTCAGTACTTCACGCCTCAGGTTGCATTATATTTATCCGCAGCTGCTTATATACATATCCTAGTAAGTATAGGCATAATTTACCCCTGAAACCCTACAAGGGAACAGAAGGGACCAGGCCAACCCCTTTCATAAAGCCCACTGCAGCTGCCACACCCACACAGCCTCAGGGGGCCTCCCCCTCCGTCCCCCAGGTAAGGGAGGAAGGTGAAAACAGGATAATTTTACATAGAAACACAAAAAGCCACAGCTAAAATGAGCCTCTGCTTTTACCTACCCCAACTTCCTCATGTTAGGGGAGACTGAGGCCCAGAGAGGCTAAGCAACTTGCTCCAAGCCACACAGCTCATTTAGCAGTCAGGAAGGACACCCAGGTGAGGGAAATGCCCCGTGCACCCCGATCCTTTTCCCAGCTGACGGGAACGCGCCAAACCCAGGAGTCATCTCAACCCTGTGGGGCCAGCAGAATTCTGTTATTGGGGCAGAATCTGCACTAAAGTTCAGGAAGAGACCTGTCCTGGTCTCCCAGAAGAGAGGTGTGGTGACAGAAGGGGGCACACAGGTCTGAGGAAGAAGTGAAGAGATTCTGTAATCCGACCTCAAGAAAATTTAACAGTCCTGGAATGAAATCCAGATACAGCATTTTGGTGGAGATGCTTCCTGGAGGCCAGCCCACTGGGCCATTTTTAGGTATCCGCTGAGGGCGGACCCCCTCCCGCCCCCAAGCCAGTGCTCTGTGTGCATCCCGGGCGCTCAGCCTCTGAGCAGAAAGAATCCCATGGCCTTCCTCCTCCAGCCCAGGAAACCCAACTGCCCTTTAGGGCAGCCCCATCCTCAATTATGGTGAAAACACTCCCGTCTCAGCCCCCCTCCGTACCTCTGAGGAAAAGCAGTGGTGTAGATAATGTAGAAGTCATTTCTTTGGGCTTTAGAAAGCATGATAATGAATTTTTAGCAGCACCTAATTATGTCCTACTGAAGATAATATTAAATCGCTGTCTGCATTCTCTGAGCAGATATTAAGTGATAGTGTGAGAAGTGGTTAGCTGGGAGAGGAACCACCTCGGAATTAAACCTTCCTTACCAGGACCTGCCAAGTGGATGAACCTCGCTGAGCTAGCTGGGATGGCGGTTCTGCAAGCACTGTGTGTGCGTGTGCATGTGGTGTGTGCGTGAGTCCACACACACGTATGTGTGAGTGTGTGTGTGCATGTGTGTGGTGTGTATGTGTAAGTACGTATGTGTGTGAGCAGTGTAAGTCCATGTACACGTGTGTGCGCTTGTGTGTGGTCTGTGTGAGCAGGTGTATGAGTGGGTGAACGTGTGTGAGTGCGCGCACATGTGAGTGTGCGCACGTGTTTGGTGTGTATGTGTAAATACGTATGTGTGTGAGCGGTGTAAGTCCATGCACACGTGTGGGCTTGTGTGTGGTCTGTGTGAGCACGTGAGTGCGTGCACGTGTGTGAGTGCGCACACATGTGTGAGTGCGTGCACGTGTGTGGTGTGTAAGTATGTATGTGTGTGAGCGGTGTGAGTTCATGCACACGTCTGTGTACTTGTGTGTGGTCTGTGTGAGCACGTGTGTGAGTGCGCACACGTGTG
>NW_022589800.1:2467409-2470636 GCF_004348235.1 Phoca vitulina
ATGTGTAAGTACGTATGTGTGTGAGCGGTGTAAGTCCATGCACACGTATGTGTGCTTGTGTGTGGTCTCTGTGAGCACGTGTGTGAATGCGCACACATGTGGCGTATGCATGCGAGCGCACATGTGCGTGTGTGGTATATGTGCGTAAGTGTGTGTGTGTGTGCTTGTGTGTGGTGTGTGCATGCATGTGACTGTGTGGTGTGCGCCCCTGTGGACTCACTGGGTGGCAGGCCCTGGGCCACGTGCATTCCCGGGGGGGGGGGGGGGGGGGGGCAGAGGGAAGACAGACTCAGTCCCTCCCCTCCAGGGGTGTTCAGTCTGGCGGGAGAGGCCATGGTAAACGACCCCCTGTGATCAAGACGGAATGTAGGGACCACGTTGAATTTTAGGCTGTTTCCTTGGGAAGCCCGAAGGAAAGAATCGTTTATTTGGGGGGCGCAGAAGACACCTTAAGAGAGAGGCATTGAAAGTGCACTCAGGGCAAATGCCGGTTTCAGAGGAGGAAGGATTGGAAAAGGGGTCACTGGGGACCCTGAACTACCAGAGCTGAGGGAGCATGGAGATGAGAAAAGGCAGGGGTTGTTCAGGGGACAGTGAGGGGACACATGGACCCCCACTGGGGGGAGGTCTGGCCCATGTCCCCCTTAGAGCCAAAGGAAACACAAGGCAAATCCCAGGACCCCTTCCCACATGCCCCCTGCTCTGGCGCAGGTCCTTCTGCTGGTCATTCCTCGGAGCTACAGCTCCCCGGGAAATCCCTGCCCCAGCCCCAGCTGCCCATCTGTGACCCCAGACTCAGTCCGCCAAGGGCCACCTTCTCCGGGACACCTGGACCAGGCCTTTCTTTACAGGGACTGAGAGCTTTGGGGCCTTCCTTTCGGCCCTTCTCACTAGCTGCTGCTTTAAAAACTGCAGGGAAGGAAGACAGAGAGGAGGCCGCCCTCCCTGCCTCTTTCCTCGCTCTGCTCTGCGGTTACGCTCGGCAATGATCCCACAGGCCTGGAATCTGAGGAATTTCCTGCCCGTGCTCCCTGGAAGAGCTGAGAGAGACCCAGCAATTAGGCCTGGAGTTTCCACTCCTGCCTCCCTCCACCCCAGCTGGCTCCCAGGGGCCGGCCCACTGCAGCCGGGGGCGTGTCTGGGGCCCCAACAGTCCACACTGAAGGCCGCCCCTCAACCACCCTGCCCTCACCCCCTCGCCAGCCACCCAGCGCCTCTGCCAAAATGGGCCACACCCTTTCCTCCGCCCTCCGGGATCCAGTAATAGTGCTGGACACACACCAGGTGGCTCCTTCCTCATCTGCATCTGTCTCGGGGTAATTCAACCCTTTCTCTCTTTTTTTTTCTTTTTTTACTTTCTTTTCCTTTCTTCCAACCCAGGAGCCACTACCACAGGGCGCCTGGGCTCTTTCTTCCTTCCCCGTCTGGCCTGTTTCTCTCCCCTCCCCCACCCCTGCCCAGTCTTTCCCTCCCTCCCTCTCTCCTCTTTCTCCTTTGCTTACATGTTCCTCATTATGCGCTGACTTGATCTGTGCCCTTGTCCCAGGCCCCACTCTCTGCAGGCTGAGAGTCAGACCTGCTCCCCAGCAGCATGTCGGTCGCTGGAACTTCCAGATCACAGGGTGGAAGATCTGGGCTCCTGGTTTTTTTTTTGGTTCAAGCCAGAGAGTAGGGACCAGAATGGGGAAGATGCTCCCAGGTCGTTTGAATGAACCGTTATGTGACCTCCTAACGCAGCCGCCTGGGCAACAGAAGATTTCTCCTCCTAATTACGTTTTTTTCAGGCTGATATCAAAATCCGTTCATACTCCCCCACCGCACATCAATCGATGGCTGGATACCAGATGCCAGGGCACGAGCAGCCTGGGATGTAAACACTTGCCGCAGATGGTTCTGGCACGGGCCAGCCTCGGGGAGGGGGGGGGCAGCCATTCCTATGGACTCTGTGCATGATGAGTGATGGGTTCCCGGCCCCTCTTGCACTTCTCTCTCGACTCCAGCGTTCCTCCCCTCTCATCCGGGCCTCCAGCTCTGCATTTTCTTCCCCATTCTAGAACCCCTTCATGAACGCCCACGCCACCCTTTGTCTTCATTCTTCCTCAGATCAGCGGACGTTTCTGAATCTTTTCTGCCCAAAGTCGTGGGGAAATGATGACCCAGTTGTTACCTGGTTTCCACACTTCCCACCTCAGTCCACAAAGCACACTCAGTTCCCAGGAGGGCACCGCCCCCCCACCCCGGTTCCATGGCAACATTGCCCTGTGGCCCGGCCTGGGCTTCCCGCAGCCACGCCAGACCCTTTGGCTGCCACGGCTGGCCCGGCCCTCCCACCCGGCCTCTGGTTCCCTCTCTCGGAGAGCAGGGAGGCCAGGCCCAGGGGCACAGCTCTCCCGGCTCAAGGTTTCGGGGCCGGGGCCTCCTCTGCAATCTTCCTGACTCTGACTCTTGGTAATTCTGACCCAGGGCGAAATTAAAACGGGACTTCCTGCACCTCCCCAGTCCTAGTGTATTTATTCCACGAGCCTCAGAAGGAGACTCTGGTGAAAAAGGAAATCAAAGCTATTCCAATACTTCCATGGGAATGTGCACTATCTCCGCTTTCCTTCAACTGTCAAGATATTTGCCTTTTGAGGTTGAGAGCTGCTACTTGCCAGTTCCCTCCTCCCCCCCCCCACATTCCCTTCAAACAAAGCTTTTCTGTCAGGTTTTTGACCCTGATGAAGATTTTTAACTGGAATCCTCCCCCCCCCCCCAGTTCTGAAGGATCTTTTGTCTTTTGAGCAAAAGAACTGAGGGATTGGAAAGGCTGCTTTCTTTTTTTCCCCCTTGTAAGTAAAATGGGAAGAATTTTAAAAAGAAAAAAACCTGAAGGATAAAAGAAAAAAACAACATGGAGCTATTTTCTTTCTCAAAAATTTATTTTAATGGAAAACAAGAGAAAGACCTTGAGGAAAAGAGAGAAGAGGGGCTGGGAGAAATGCAGAAGCAGGAAGGGGAAAGGAGGCATGTGACAGGGCACTTAGGACGACCATCAGAGGGAGCAGTCAGGATGCCTGTCACTGGAACACTAGGAAACCCATCACTGGGAGCACCCGGCACCCATCACCCGGGAGCACTCGGAAGCCCATCACTGAGAGCACTCAGAAACCCACCACTGGGAGCACTCAGCATCCATCACCCGGGAGCACTCGGAAACCCATCACTGGGAGCACTCAGAAACCCACCAC
>NW_022589800.1:2470646-2503686 GCF_004348235.1 Phoca vitulina
CGGAAACCCATCACTGGGAGCACTCAGAAACCCACCACTGGGAGCACTCAGCACCCATCACCTGGGAGCACTCGGAAACCCATCACTGGGAGCACTCAGCACACATCACCTGGGAGCACTCGGAAATCCATCACTGGGAGCACTCAGCACACATCACCTGGGAGTACTAGGCACCCATCACTGGGAGCACCTGGCACCCATCACCCGGGAGCACTCGGAAACCCATCACTGGGAGCACTCAGCACCCATCACCTGGCAGCACTTAGAAACGTATCACTGGGAGCACTTGGCACCCATCACTGGGAGCACTCAGCACCCATCACCCGGGAGCCCTCAGAAACCCATCACTGGGAGCACTCAGAAACCCACCGCTGGGAGCACTTGGCACCATCACTGGGAACACTCGGGCACCCATCACCCAGTAGCACTTGGGCACCCGTCACCTGGGAGCACTCAGGAACCCATCACTGGGAGCACTAGGCACCATCACTGGGAACACTTGGGCACCCATCACTGGGAGCACTTGGGTGCCCATCACCAAGAGGACTTGGGACACCTGTCACCAGCAACACTTGAGCGCCACGTCCATCACTGGGAGGACTCGGGCACCCATCACTGGGAGCACTTGGGTGCCCATCACCAAGAGGACTTGGGACACCTGTCACCAGGAACACTTGGGCGCCATGCCCATGACTGGGAGGACTTGGTCACCTATCACTGGGAGCACTCCGGATGCACATCCCTAGGAGCACTCGGGTGCCCATCATGGGCTGCATGTCTACTGAACAGTTTCTCCCACTTAAAGAGAAGAGAAAGAACTGGAAGCCCACTCTGAGGCAGCAAAAGAGTCCTCCTCTCCATACAGGCACAGCACCTCATAGTGCTAGCATTCAGTAAATGCTCAATAAATGCAGGGTTGAACGAAACATGCTGTCATGGGTTACTGATGCTGCTTTTCCTTTCCTCCAGGACCAAATGAAAGGTTGGTTGGGAATGAACAGACAAGAGACACAGAGCTCGGGCCCATCTCACCTGATGTGCTTGCGCAAGGCTCACAAACAGAGCTCACATTTTGCCAACCACTTCTTGTCTTACTCTGTTACCTTCCCTGGGCTCGGTTCCTGCCCCGTCTGGCTAGACACAACCGACCCAAAGAAAGGCTATCAGCTCTCAATTACTAGCCCATCGGTTTCTCACTTTAGAGATTATCCATGGAAAAATCTTAATCCCAGGCAGGCTGCTTCCCTCTGCCACCCAGAACGTTTCGGTTGTCAGTCTTGGTGCAAGCAGGGAATTAGACCTCACATAAATAGCAGTCCAAGTCAGCGCTAATGAGCAAGGCAAATCTGATTATTACCATCATGGTTATCACCATCATGCATTCTAACGTTAAAAAAATTTTTTTAAAGCAGTGGCCGGGTGTTACCCACGGTGAGCCTTCCCCTCCACTGCAACCACTAGGAGTAAATGACATTTACATATTTAACCCGGGGACTCCAACAGCTCCCCAGAGCCCTGGTCCATCTTGACAGCACTTCGGAAAGGAAGATTACCAACAATTTATATATTTTGTTACTTAGAATAGCAGCTCACGGTTTAGTAGCTGCTCACTTACTATTTGCCGGGCACCATGCTGTATGTTTTATAGATCTTAACTCAATTGATTTATTTGTTCCATAAAAGATTTGGGGCAACATACATAGACATTCAGTCAATGATATAAACAATAAATTTTAAGAAGAAAGTCAGCATTGGGTGAGGTGGGGGTAAATGGGCAAGCAGGGAAAGAGAGATCAGGGTCAAGTTAATATACTGGATGCTCGCCAGGAGCTCCTGAATGCCCATCAGAGACAAACTGGAAGGCTAGCCTTGAGCTCCCGAGCAGCAAGTGCAAAGAGGACACTTTCAAAATCAGTGACACAAGTTACAGTATCGGTAAAATAAAAACCAACTGATGGCTTAGGAAAAGTACCGTTACAGAACTTTCTCCATGGATCCTCAGGAAAGGACATGGGCGGTGTTGAGCCATGTCCTGGGCAAAATCCCTACCATAAATACAAGTTCCAAGGGTTGCTCCTGAGCATATTCTTCAGGTAGGCTGGTGGCACGGAGCCAGATGCTCAGCTCAGTGAAAGCAATTCCTGGAGGTGCCAAAGCCAGTCATTCTTGGCTGGCCACTCTCGGAGAGTCTGGCTCAGTGTGAGGATAAAATTTAGAGTATGTGGAGGCGCAGATTGGAGGTGGGTCATAACAGCGGGAGGGATAGCGGCATATATGAGACAGGATTCTTGCTACTTAGCTATTTGGGTCCCCAGTTCAGAGCTGTTTCTTGAGATGAGGAAGAAAAGAAGGCCACCTTCTCTGATATTCACCATTTCTTGGGAAGCATCTGAAGGGAAGGAAGGCAGAACTCAAGACTGTTGCCCTGAGGAGGTGGGGCAAGGGGCCAGCCAGCTATTGTGATGTCTGGGGTTGGGGTGAGGTACCTGAGCAAAACTCCCTTAAAAAATGCAAAAGTACTTTGGCATTTTAAAAAAAAATTCTACAGAGTACCGAACCCCCAAATATCAGCTTAGCTCCTGGCCATCCAAAGGCTCAGGAAGATGGAGTCCTACAGAAGGGCCCCTACGGAACATCCAGGTAAGTAGCTGCAGCAAAGCTCCTAGCTACAAGGTACCCCGACGCTGGAGGGAGAGCCTGGGGACCCCAGCATCTCAGACCTGGAGGGCGGGGGTCAGCACAGAGGTCAGCCTGCCAGTGACCTCAGCACCCTTTATGCTGGAGATCGCCCGAGGGAAGAACATCCACACCTCAGGTACCCATTGAGGCATTCGGGGTCCAGAAGTTCTTCCATGGATCTGACCAAAGCCCTTCTTGCTGATGGCCCTTTCCTCACAGTGCAGGGGAGAAAGCCTGCCCAGCCACTGTCCAGGGGGCTGGACTGAGTGCGAAGGGTGGTCCCCCAGCAGAGGGAAGGATGCTGGCGGGAGGGCTGGAGCCCCGAGCCCCTCGGTGAGTGAGGAGGACCCCGAGCCCCTCAGTGAGTGAGGAGGACCAGGCTGGGGCTGGAGTCTCGGCCATCCCCCCACCCGACAATGGGCAGGAGTCTGGAACCTGCAGCCTGTTACTTAATTATCTCTGAATGGTTTTTGTTCCTGGCTTTAAACATTTACCCCTGTTGGGTTTTCACGGCTTCGCCTGGGCCTCTGTCTCCTTTTCTTCGCGGTTGCCATGGCAACGACTCCAGGCGTACAACTGCTCTCTGATTTTAAATAAAAGTTGAGGTTTCTCTCTCTCTTCCCTCCCCCTCCTCCCTCCTCTTTCTCTCTGGGATGGATGAGGTTTCCCTCTCATCCCCGCCCTCCCCTCCACCTTCCTCTCTGCCCTGCGCCCTCCACCCAGCTGCTTCCTTATCATCACCTCTTCTCTCATTTCCTCCTTCCACCTGCCTCCTCCCTGAGCCCTCCCCAGACCTTCGGGCTCCAGGCTGGCCCTAATCCCCAGGCTGCCAGGACTGCAGGGGCAGGCCTGGGTGGGGGGGGGGGGAGCGGGGAGGCTGGAAGACAGGGCACATCTGGGGAGCAGGGTCCCCGGTCCTCTCTAGCCTCAGTGAGCAGCGGGCTCCTGCTCTCACCACCCCCTCCCAGCAAGGACCTCCGGGTCTGTGCAGTGGGGAAGTGGAGTGGGAGGTGTGTGTTGGGGGGGGGGCAGGCAGGAACCGTGTTGCAGTGTCTGCTCAGGGCAGCAGGTCACCTTCCCTCCTGAGTCCTGGTTCTCACTGCTAACTTCCAGGGTGGGTTTAAATCAGCGATTTTCAAACGGGAGAAGTCTCTGCAGTTACAGGGCAAGGGGCCATGGGGTGCAGGGCTGCCTGGGACCCTGCCACAGGCTCTGCTTGTATCCGCCGAGGCCGAGCTGTGGCAGGCCTTGCAGCAATCCTACAGCAGCAGATTTGGGTGTTTCCAGAGGAAGCCAGGAGCTCCTTCCACTCCCTGCTGATGGGCTGGCGGGGTGACTGTCCCCTGCTGCCCCTTCGCCAGCCCCAGTCCCGGACAGACAGGCAGGCCACGGCTCAGGGGGACACCTAATCATCTCTGAGACCTCTCTCCAAGACAGAGGAGGTCCTTGCCCCCAAGGACTTTGCATTAACTTATACTCACAACTCCAAGCAGGAGGGGCTGACAGGCTTTCTGAGCTCTAGGCTACCATTAGGGAAACGGACTTGTGCGAGGTCACACAGAAAGTCAGAAAGGACGCTGGAACCCGAACGCAGGTCTCCTGACTACAAACCCAGAAGGTTAGGATTCAATTTAACAATAAGAGCTCACAAACACTGTGTGCTTAACGCGTCCCAGATACCTCGCCAAGCGTCCACACAGGTGCCGTGATGCGGTCTGTCCCGCCCCCACAAGGCAGACGCACTAGCCTATAGATGGAGTGGTCTAGCTGGTGGGACACAGCGGGTCCTGGGCTCGGACCGAGCTATCTGAACCCCAGATGCTGAGGAGCCCGCCGGGAGCCTCGGGCACCTCATGCCAGCTCACTGTCTTACAGCCAAATAAACCCCGAACGGGCACAGGATGTGCCCATGAAGAGTGAAGCTGAAAACCCAGGACACCCGGCCCCCGTCTGAGACTAGCTCCAATGTACCCTCGAGCTCTTGCTGTTTGTCATCTCCCTGGGGACAGAGGGTGGGGATCCATTTGGAACAAAAGGTCCCAACACCCAAGGGTCAAAATTGGAGGGAAAGAGGGAGAAAGAGCTAGTGGTCAGGAGCATGGAAAGAGCTGCTCCGGATGCACTGAGAACTAGAGAACTCGGGGCGCCTGGCTGGCTCAGTCTATGCAGCCTGCAACTCTTGACCTTGGGGGTCATGAGTTCAAGCCCTACGAGGGGCACGGAGCTAACTTAAAAAGAAAAAATAGAGAAGTCAGAATCAGGGGCCTGGGCTGGGGGTGCTCAGAAAGGAGAAAGAGGCTGAGCACTGGAGGGACCCAGACTAGGATGAGGAGGCTCAGAGCAGCGTCCTTCCTGCCCCTCCTGCTGCTCCCAGGCTCACTCCAGCTCTGCGTCCCTCACCAGGTGCACAAGATCCCGTTTACTCCCTCACCTTAGGACCCACCCTGTCCCCTGGCCAGGGAAAGGGACGAGCTTGGCACCCCTCCAACACCCCAGCGTCCAGGGGCTTCCCGACAACCAGCCCCCATGTGGAGGAGGGGGTCAGACCCATGCCCCCAGAGCAGACCCTGACTCGGCGCAGAGCTCCCACGCAGAGCACGGAGCACGGAGCAGGCCCCCAGGTCCTCCCAGCCTCCCAGCCTCCCTGAGCCTCTGGAGGCTCTCCCAGGCTCAGCCCGTCTCTTCACATTGGTTCACAGAGGAGGAAAACAGGCCCAGAAGCTTCTCTGGGGGCCGTGACCCTGGCCGCAGAGGAGGCCCAGGCTTGACTTATGAAAGAGGTTGGGGTTTGTTATTTGTTATTTTTGTTTTGTTTTTAACAAAACATAATCCAGGGCCTTGGGGAACTTGCAATCTGGTGGAAAACTGAAAGGTCAGTGCTTTAAGTGGAGTCTGTGAAATGAGATAAAGGGGAGGTAAGTCAGGAAGGGCCCCCAGAGGAGTCGGTGCAGCGAGGCCTGGGATGCGGGGGCGTCGGGTGCGGCGGGCTGCGGAGCAGGGAAGTGAGGAGAAGCCGGGCAGGAGGCTGCAGGCCCTGTGTTCTGGCTCCTGGGCTCCCAGTCCCTGGCCCTGGTTTTCATTCCTCCCTTCCCCCACAGCCCAGCTCCGGTAGGGCTCTGGGATGATTAAAACCAAAAGAATTTTAAATGTCTGGAATTCACTTTACACCGCTGATGCCATTTGCTTATTTTCCCTCTCTCCCTCCCTCCTTATAATTTCTCCTCCTGGGAGAGCTGTTTGCTTCACTTCTTTTCTCTGGCCCGGTTTGCTGAGAGGGTTCCCAGTGCCCACCAGACCAGTCTGCTTTCACTGCGGGGAGGGGAGGAGGGGAGGGTGTCTCGGGCAGAGGGGAGGGAGGAGGGAAGGGCGGAGGGGCCTTGATCTCGCTGGCGAAAGTTCCCAGAAAAAGAAAAGAGAAGAAATAGCTTTCAGGGAAAGAAATCTGTCAAATGTTTATGTTCCCACAAGACTCTGCAAAATCTTTTCATAGACCCAAGCTGAAGTTCAGGGCGAAGCCACAGATGTTTCTTCAGGGAGAAACTCTTACACAGGCCCAGGAGCCCAGGAACACCCCCAGCCCAATCCAGGGGCCCCCCACCCTCCCAGAGCAGCTAGACCACTCCCAGGACAGCGGACGCTGTGCGCATGGGTGTGTGCGGGGGGTCACGCCCGCTTTCTTGCCCCAAGTCCAGACCGTGTCCTTCTGCCCGGCTCCACCCTGCCGTCCTGGGGTACCCCAGCTCTGGCCCTCTGAACCCAGTACCTCCACAAACCAGATCGGAGACCCAGGACCTGCCCCCCTCAGGAAGAACCAGCTCTGTTTGTGAACTCCCACAGGATGGCCAAGAGTTGGAGAACCATGCAGCCAGAAGGAATCTTGGAGATCAACCTTCTCATTTTACGATAGAAAACAGGCCCCGGCCACCGGGTCCAAACGGGGCTAACATCCGCAGCTAGACCTGCAAGCCAGTGCTCTTGCCTTCCGGACACAGATGTTCCCACTGTAATGCCCCGGAAGCCAGAGGCCGGGTCAGAAGTGGCAGCCACGTGAGACATGCCATGTGTAACCCTCGAGGCCACGGGCTCTGCTGCAAGCCGCAGGCCGGGTGGCTGTCTGAGGCCCAGAGGTCCCTGAGGGGGGGTCAGCCCTGCCTGGAGCTGGACCCCGAGCTCAAGCAGCCCCAGGCCGAACACACACTGATCTGCGGAAAGAAAACCCGTCTGGGGACAGAGTGGCCTGGGCTGTCAGGCTCCAAGCACACCCCAGAAGGAGCCGAGGGTAGAAGGTCAAGGAAAGGCCTCCCCCACCAGCTTTGTACACAAGACACCTTGTCTCATGTGGCTGCCCTGGGCACAGGCTAGGTGCTTTCCTGCACTGTGGTAATAACACTCGCAGCCGCAGTGAGAGTCGGGCCAGCACTTCCAAGCCCCCGTCCCAGGCCAGGGACGCGGTCTCACATAGACCACCTGCAAGCTCTTCAAGGTTCCCACTCCCCAAAGAAGAATCCGTGGCTCAGACAGGTTCCCTGACAACCCCCAGGTCTCACAACTAGTTAATGGCAGGGAAAAAAAAAAAAAGAAGGATCCAATTTATTTCATTCTGGAGACCAAGCACATTGGGCCGGGTCAGGAGTTCAACATGGAGAGGGAAAAGGGGATGCTCCCCCACTCCATCACCTCCCGCGGGACCTGAGGAGTCCCGGGCCAGACGCCGTACAGCGGGGTCAACTCCTCGGTGGCTGAGCCTCTCAAATCCACCCTCCGGACGTGACTCCTCTCTGCTTCTCTCTGGGGCGGAGCCCAAAGAAAGCCCGAGGCCTGCAGGGATGCCAGGGGGCCAGAACGGCGTCTCTGCCTCTCCGAGCCCCGGCTGTCCTGGGCTCTCACCTGCTGAGGACGGACACCCCGCACAGCGGCCACCCCGCAGGTGTGGACACAGGTCAGGCCTTGTTGCTCATCATTGCCTGGTCATTCCCATGGGATGGAGCTAAGCCCCAGGGTACGTGTCCCACCCTCCTCAAAACGTAAACTTCCAGGGCCAAGACCTGGGTCCCGCCTGGATGGTGGCCCTGGTCTGCTCTTGCCCATCACCGTCACAGGTTCTCACCCCACGGGCCCCTCGTTCCAGCACAGGCTGGAGGGACTTCACTTGGGACCATCTCGTGCTCCTCACCAAGCTTTCTGCCCAGCAACCCGTGCATCTCTCCTGCCACCAGGGCGGGCTGAGGGACCAGCCACGCACAGCTGGGGCAGGTGGGCCTCCCCCAGGGGGCACCGCGGCCTCCCCACCGGGGCGGCGCCTCCTCGGGGCGCGGTGCCTGGCTCCCACAGCTGCCCCAGGCCCCGTCTCTCCTCCCTGGGCCCCATCCCACCCACTGCCCCCCTTCCTCAGCATCTCTCTCCCCTTCCCCCCACCCCTGTGCTGCCGGCTTGGAGCAGGAGGTTATGAAAATGAGCTGCGTGCCCAGGAGACTGTAATTATCTGCTAAGTGTGAAAGCCAGAGTGATTAATTAAGAGATAATAAAAAGGAAAGGAGGGCGAGAGGGGGCCTCGCGGCTTTGCTTTGATGATAGAACCTGAGGTGAGCCCAGCAATTAGGGGAATCTTTATCGAGAGTTAGCTATAATCCACAAATTATCAAGCACCAAGTGCTTCAGGAGCAGGGCACATTTCACTCCTGCCGAGAGACAGACGCACAGACAGGGAAGGACCGCAGGAGGAAGGGGCCGGGAGGAGTGCGGCACCAGCAGCCACAGACCCGCCGCACACACGGCCCCCCGCCAGGCCGCCGGGCAGGCCCTCCCGACGGCTAGCTTGGAAAGGGCGCTGCCCCCCAACACCACCTCCTGACGCCCTGGCTCCTCGCCCCCAACGGCTCCTCCCGGTGGGAGCACGAGCTACTGCAGCACCCACCCCTCCTGAGGGGCGGCCTGCCCGGGCTGTGGGAGCTCGGCAGCCGCTGGTGTGAACGCCGCAGGGGTCACACCTGACAAGGCGACACCGCAGCTCTGAGCTCCCACTGGCCTGGCGCAGACGGGCTCCTCCACGCTCTCCTGCCCTCTGCCCGCCCCTGGGGCCCATCTCTCCTGCCTGCCTTATCACGGGATCCCGCCCTGCCGCCAGTCCTTCCCACCGGGGCCCCTGTCCCCCTTGCCCCTTCCCACTGCACTTCCAGGGAGCCTTCCTAACGGACCCTCCAGCACCCCTATCTCTTTCTGTCTCTTCCTGTGCAAGTGCACAAACAGGATTCAAACCCCGTTTAGGCAATCTTCGTATGTGTGTAGACCTAGAGGAAGATGGGGAGCCTATCTCTCCTATCCCATAGCAGAAACCACATTTCCTCCCTCAAGTTCAAGTTCAGAGCTACGAGCCTGCGTCCATCTAATGTGGCCCAGCATCCCAGGAAGATCTCCAAAGGCAGACATGAGATTCTTCCTTCTCTGCCCACACGGAGGTCCCTGGGGATCCCCCAGGGCAAGGCTGGGCTGAGGACACCCCTGTGTGATGCCAAGAGGGAACTACTTCTGCCCTGAAGCTGGAACAGGTCCTCCCTGGGGGGCCGGCCTCCCTTTGCCTTCTCCTCCACGCCCCCCCGGGCAGCCGCTGTCTGGGCCTCCCTCAGCCTGGTCCCCGTGCAGGGGGAAGGAGGGGTCCCCAGGCCATAGGCTGGAGCCCGTGGGAAGGACGCCAGGCGCTCCCAGCCCCCCACTGCTCTGAGCTTCTGGGAGGGGGACCCTGGACAAGTCAGGGCATGGTAGCTCTGTGGCCCCGACTGGGGGACACTGGGAGACCAGTCTTGGTGCTCTGCTGGAACGACAATCTGACCCTGAAGAGACAACCTGCTCTGGCTCACCTGGGGCCTTAGAGGCGCTCCCACCGATGACCTCCCTGGGCTTGCTTCTCTATCAGCAGGAGCTCTGCCTCCAAGTGAGAAGATGAACATACCGGGGAAGACGTCATTTACCCACACATAGAGAACCCTGGACGTTTATTCCGCTGGAACCCCTAATGAGACAGCTTTCTACGCGGGAGCAGGAAGGGTTCGGGATAGATGCCCACAGGAACTTCCCACTTGTGGGGCTTATTAGGCATGAAAGTAGTGAGCAGAGAGGACTGATGCATCTCCTTTCTCCTCCAAAAAGGACATTGAGGTCCAGGGGGAGTCAAGTTAGTCTGGCCTGTAGAGTCCAAAGATGTGCAGGTTCTTAATCATCCCCCCATTTTCATTCCCAACCCAGTCCTCTGCTCCAGAAACATAGCTCCACCTTCTTCTTCATTTACCCTGAAACCCCTCGGATTCATGTGTGCAGTTTGCCGATCCCCGTGTGCACGTGTGTTGTCCTCTGGGGGAGAGCGGAGGATGAAGGAGAATCGATGGGGATTCCTACTTCCCCTACTGGATGGGATCCCCTAGACATGAGGCTCAAGCATCACCCAGGGCATCAGGAGAGCTCTGCGGTGGAGGTCTCCTCTTCTCTGGCCTGCGCACCATTCTCCAAAGATACAGATGGGAGGGAAAGAGCGGTCAGCTCACCATGTTGGCCGAACAACCATTAGGTCTGCTGAGAAACTGACCTACCCAGAGATGGTCCTCACTGCCCCCCAAACCATGCCCCCAGTGAAGCCTATGACCCGTCTTTCTTCCCAAATCACACCATTTGCTCATGACCCAATTTTCAAGCCAAAACCAACAGGGTCAAGGTCCTGGCTAGATCTCTGCCAAATCCCCACCAAACCAAGAGCTGGATGATGAGGACTTTTTTCATAAAAGAAAAAAAAAATGGAGTGGGAATGACCGACTGGCTCAGGCAGGAAGGGGTCCCCACCAACAGCCGGGCTGGTTGCTTTTCTGCCGTCCTGGTGAAGACCAGGGCGGAGGGGGGTGGCTGGGGCCTGGCGAGGTGCAGGGCGGGCCCGGGCGGGTCAGTCTCCGGGAGGGCGGCAGTGCGGGCTGGCGGGCACTGCCCCACTCCTGCCCACAACCCGCTTCCCTAAAACAAACACATCGAAGAAGCTCCTGAATCAACGACCTATCCAGGCCCCGTTACACAACTAAGCAGGCCGACAAGTGAATTCAGTTACGAGGATTCTATTTTCTGGTGCCTCTCATTAGAATGTGGAAGGCCTATTTCCCGGGGGGAGAGCTTCCTCTAACGCTTCCAAGTGTGGTCCTGGGACCAACAGCACCAGCAGCATCCGGGAGCTCAGTGCCAAGGCAGCATCCCCACCTGCCCCAGACCTTCTCACCCAGAATCCGCACTTCACCAAGACCCCTGGGTGTCTCCTAAGCATGCCGGAGTTTGAGAAATGTTGCTATGACACACCGAGTTGAAAGCTTCTGGAGAGACAGCGGTTAAGGCGGGGTCACGCTTACGGTGCCCTGGGCGCAGAGTGCTTTTCCAGGCTTACAGCAGAGGTACGGCTCCACTTTGCAGATGCAGAAACTAAGGCTCACGAATCCAAACCAGGGCGTTCTCTGCTATGCTCCGTGGCCACCTCAGAACTCCCACCGCACTGCGCCCCGGAGACCACGACCTCAGGAATTACCAACATCACGGTTCACCTCCCCTGGCCCAGTACCAGAGACTTGTCTGTATTTGGACTGTTACTTTCTCTTTGCTCACCCTCAGATCTGCCCCGGACGGAGAGCTGTAAGAAGCAGGTGCTGTGCCATGTTAATAATAACTATGATGTACTGAATATCTATTGTGTTCCAGATTCTATTCCTTGATATACATCCCCCTCCGACTTAGATAGCTACTACTGTCCCCATTTCATGGACCAGAAAACTGAGGCTCCCGTCAGGCGGCCTGGTGGCAACCACACAGGTGGTCGTCCCACACACCTTCTGGTAAGGAAGCCCCAGGGCCCTCCAGGGGTCACCCAATTCTAGGGTTGTGTTGCAAGGGCCCCAGTCTGCATGATCGGACCCTGGAGTGAGACCAAAGGCTACGTGCACAAACTAAATCCCCTAGGTACAGGCTCTGCGGCCCCCGCTCTCAATTTTCTGCATAAATGGAGGACGGCAGTGGTGCAGATAATCCAGAAGTCATTTCAACTTGGCTTTGCAATGCATTAGATTTTTTTTTTTTTTTTTTTGCAAAGTCAGATTTTCCTTTCTAATTATATTTGGCTCAAACCAACATTAAAATGAGTTTGCATTCCCACTTCCCCCACTGCCTGGTGAGGGGCGACTTCCCCGATGTGTGCGGGGTGACAGGCACATGAGCATAGGGTCCGCATGGCCCAGAGCAGCTGAGGCGGCAGCCCAGGCCGCAGGGGTGTGCGGGGGAGCGGGCAGGGGGAGGGCGGGGAGGCTGGGTTGCAGGCACAGAGCAGCAGGCCAATTGCTTAGGGCTTGGAATTAAGACCCAGGGGTCCTGAGGAAAGTCCTTCTGGAGAATGAGGGCACCCAGGTGGCGAAACCCTCAACTTCTCCCAGGGGCTTCGCCCGCCAGACTGCCCACCCCTGGGTTTCTGCTCCTCCAAAAAATGCCTTCTCTCCCTCCGAGGTCCTCTCTCTGCCCCCATCTGCCCATCTCAGCTTCTTTCCTCCTAATAACCTCCCGGTTAAGCGAATCGAATGGGAAGAAGCAGTTAAAAGCACCTCCTGGCTGGACAATGCTGGGTAATGGAGTGAGCACGGCCCCAGGCTGTTCCTCGGAGAATTCGGGAAGGAGGGGGAGAAACTCCGCTAAGCTGATTACAAGGACAAAGTTAATTTAGAGATGAACCCCGTTGGGTGGGGTGGGGGTGGGGAGGAGGACGCTGGACACAGGGGTGAGGAGACTTGGGGAAAGTGGGCTTTAGAGAAACAGCCTTTGTTCCTGGAAATCATAATCCTTGGGAGGGACCTTAGCTCACTCCTTCGGATTCCTCGGCTCCTTCCATCCGGAGCAGGGGGCACAATCGGGGATTGTCCAGAGCCGGGATATCTTCAACGGCGCAGCACTGCATTCCAGAGCCTCCGGCGGCAGCCCCTGAGCCTCCCGTCTGTGGAGGTCCCCTCCCCTGGCCAGGCTGTCCCCTCCCCCGGCCGGGCTGGCCTCCCGGGGCTGCGGACTGTTAGACCTCAGCATTTTTCACATTCCTCCCTCACAACCTTGATCCTATAGGATTGTCACTGTGTTTGTCCGTGGACTGAGAGTGCCCCAAGGACAGGGACCACACTTCACTTACCTTTCCATCCCCGGTGCCTAGGACAGAGCCAGGCCCAGCCCCGCCATTAAAACAAGAACACTTGCTTAGTTGGACAGAGGCTCCCACCCCACTGGTGAGAACCTTCTTCAAAGGTTTCCATTTGAGAAAAGGAGCTTGCGGGCTTACAGTTTAAAAATCTCTAGGCTCCCACCTCCCAAACACACACACATCTACGGCCACCAGAGCCCTGGAGTGACCATGCAGGGACTAAGTCCAGATTGGCCCTCAGATGCAACCAGAGGGCCTCCCTAGAGTCTGGGCAGCCCCCCGACCCCAGGCTCCCAGGGAACAGGCACAAGGGGCCTAGGCTCAGGCCTCCTGACACTGCTCTGCTCTGGGCTCACTCCACAGAGTTCTGGCCCTACACACCTTTGTCTTAAACCTGAGGACTCTCTGCTTATCATCCCAGAGGCTCCCCAACTCAGCCCACAGATCTGAGAACTGCTATTTCTCCTGGGTTTTTTGCTCACTTCTGCCTGGTCAAACCCTGATTATCTGTCTACTTCACCTTGTTGTTTAACTGAAGGGCCACAGATCTCTGCAGCTGCCCCAGCAGATGAGGAGTGTAAGAGAAGGGGACGTTTTGGTGAGGAGTGAAGTAGGGATCATACTTAAACAACGGAACGCCCTGGGTCCACGCTTCCAATGGGACAGTCTCTGGCCTGCTTTTCAAGCCCATCCAGGTCTGGTCCCAGTCTCTTCTGGATCACCTCGCCTGTTTCTCCCCAACACAGATCCCCCCGGCTGCAACCAGTCTCCACGGACCCCCTGCATTCAGCAGCCACACCTTGGCTCCGGAAGTTCAGCGGGTCTGGTAATACTCTCGCTCTTCCTGCCACATGCACATCCTGTCCATCCTTAGACCCACTTCCTCCACGGAGCCCTTCCTGGCCTCTTCGGCCCACGCTGGCTCCCCTGGCCTGGACGCCTCACTCCCAGCACGGCGGCGCCCTGCCCAGCGGTACCAGGAATCCCAGTGCGTGCACCTTAGCCTCTTGGAGGGGAGGAACCCCCAATATCATGTCATTTTTCAAAATTTTTGCGTTACACCTATCAGAATGTGTTTGGTATAGTTGGATTTGAAAAAAAAAATTAAATCTCCCCATTTTATGGAAGAGGAGGAAGGAGGCCTCCTGGAGCTAAGTAACTGACACTTAAATCATGGCTGGTTTGCAACAGAGGGGTCTGTGGCCCACAGGAGACACACAACACATTTCCGCTGAATGAAGGGACAGAGTGCCTGCTCCTTCCACATGCCTTCCTGCCAGGATGTGCTCCTCACACTGCTTCAGAAGGAGATAAGGAGCAGAGAAGAAAAGCATCCCACAGCCCAGTCCAGAAGGATCTACATCCCTCACCTGGCCTGGGGGGGGGACAGCCCCACAGGCACAGGGCACCTGACTCGGGCTCCTGCTGTCCCTTCTCTGTCTCAAAACCCAAGCTGTGTTGCCTTCTGGGAGAACCCCCCCCGCCCCTGATGAAGCCCCAGCACCAGCTAAGGGAATTTGCTAGGGAGTGCTAGAGATTTCCACCCCTGGATTTAAGAGCCTTCATTCTGAGGAGAGTGGTTGGCTGCAAGGCCCATTTATTTCAATACGATCCCAATTTTGTTAAATGGGCTCAAGGAGGGCAGAGAGGAATGAGGCATCAGCCCCCGGAGACTACGGAGGTTAATAAAAGTTGCTGGAGAAATTAAATGTGGAGGGAGGGAGGAACTGGGAGCTCCGGGAGCTGATGGAGGGAGACAGCAGGATGGGAGAAGGAACAAAACATGATGTCCACAGGGTCCTGGAGCCAGAGCGGCCTAATCCAGGCTCAGGGTCTGTGAGGCAGGCAGGTGTGAGGGCTGGGGGCTGCAGGAGGGAGGGGCCCGAGTCACAGCAGGGGAGCCACCGAGTTCTGACTCGCTTAACCCTGCTCGCAGTGTGTGCATCTATCACAGGGGATACAGAGCACGCAAGACAAGCAGCGGTGCCCTCGAGACTCAGGACGGCGCCCTGGCTGGAAGTGGCATGCTACCCAGACACGTGGCAGCACCGCACACCCATGCTCTGCTGAATGGATGCGCCGGGGCACACATGGAGATACTGTGTCCGTGCGTGTCTGGGGGCGACAAGTGGGTCTATGACAAGTGCATGTGAGGGCGGGGTGAGTGTGTGCGCATGAGGCGGGGTGAGCGTGCAGGCGGGGTGAGTGTGCATGCGTGCAGGCGGGGTGAGCGTGCAGGCGGGGTGAGTGTGCGCGCATGAGGCGGGGTGAGTGTGCGCGCATGAGGCAGGGTGAGCGTGCAGGCGGGGTGAGTGTGCGTGCGTGCAGGCGGGGTGAGCGTGCAGACGGGGTGCACTCGCGCGCATCAGCAGGATGAGCGCACACACGTGTTGGTGGGGTGAGCGTGCGCGCATGCAGGCAGGGTGAGTGTGCACACGTGCAGGCGGGGTGAGTGTGCGGATGGGATACACTCGCGTGCATCAGCGGGATGAGTGTGTGCACGTGTTGGTGGGGTGAGCGTGCACGCATGAGGCGGGGTGAGTGTGCGCGCGTGCAGGCGGGGTGAGTGTGCGTGCGTGCAGGTGGGGTGAGCGTGCAGGTGGGGTGAGTGTGCGGGCGGGTACACACGCGGTGCGCAGGGCCTGTGTCCACAGACTTCCATGCGGCAGCAGAAGAGGGGAAATGCTGGTCCAGCGGGGCTTTCTTCTGAGAATCATTCCCCACCCCCACCGCACCTGCGTTCCAGCCCTGGCTCTGTCACTTCCTGGCTGCTTCATCTCTGACAAGCTGCTTATCTTCTCTGGGTCTTCTTTGTCCGTCTATAAAATGAGGATAGTGACTCCTGCCTTTCACAGATGACTGTCAGTATTAAGTTAGTTACTAATACGTACAAAACACAAAGTGCATCCTCCACAAAAACAAATGATCTTTTCCCTCTCTTGAAGTGAGCCCATTCTCTCCCGATCCCCGAGACTGCCCTTCCCTGGCCTCACATTTCAGGATCAAAAACATGGCCGGTGTTTCTCCTCCACCGCTGACCACCCAGCCCCACACGCCCAGCCCTCTCCGGGCCAGAGCCTCCTCCCACAGCCTGCCCAGGAAGATGGCCTGAAGGTGCTGGGAAGAAACCAGGTGGGAGCGGGGAGGTCAGAAGGGCCATGGCTCTCTCAGCTCTGGATGCATGGAGAGGCAGTTCCCTGTCCTCCACGGGGAAACAGCCCCCAGCTCTTCCCTCCAGCCCAAGTACTGCCCTTCGCAAGTCATTTAAGCTCTTATGCTGTTTTCTCATCTACGAAATGGAGAAATCGTAACTATCCAGCCTGCATCATAGGATGGTCGTCTCTCTCTATTAAATGAGATGGTACATGTGAGAATGTTGACATTGCAGGGCACCACACAAATACAGTTAGAGACTACGGGTAGAAGAAAGGGGGCTGACGCATTGCAAACCTCCTTCTGCTCACAGACAGGGGCAGGATGCACAGCTCCCACCCACTCTGAATAAAACAAGAGAGCCATCAAAGCAGGGCAAGGAGATGGACAAGGGCCAGGCACCAGGAGCAGCCTGCCCCCCAGCGTGGGCAGGAGGAGAAGAAGACCGCTCTCCCCTCCGAGGCTGCCTCAGCTCCAAGGGAGGCCCGACCCACGTGCGTGTGCCCGTCCCAGAGGTGCCTGGCAGAGTGTGGGCTCTGTAGCCGCACAGAGAGTTTTAATCTGGGATCTAACACCTCAGGTATGGCCTTGAACGAGTTAATTAAACTCAGCTTTGGTTTCCTTATCTATAAAATGAGGGGGAAGGATTTACTTCACAAGGCCATTATAAGGAATAAGGGATAATATGAAAAGCACACAGTAGGACTTCAATATGAAGGAATTTTGATGCGCTCCCACAAGCGCTCCTCACCCATGCTTGGCAGCGAGGGCATCTCAAAACCCACTGGATCCGGCCCCCGAGCCCCCAGCCTCTGTGTCTGCCAGGAAGGGCCTGGCTTGGAAGTGACCGGCCGCCCCGTGCTTGCGCCTTGCCTCTGTGTGATCCTGGCCCCTCCAGGAGTCCGCCTGGTGTGGAGTTCCCAGATGCGTGGTCCACGGACCTGTAAGGCCGTGTTCAAAATCAGAAACAAACACAGGGCTGCAACCCTTTTCATCTGCCAAGTAAAGTCCTTTAAAAAAAAAAAAAGCCACTTTTGAGCACCATCACACCATCCAAGAAAAACCATCCGATACTAAAAAATGTGGAAAGACAGAATTTCGGAATAAAGGATTGTTTTTAAAATGGGAATGAGTTTACCTTTACGGGATGCTCACTCCCTTTTCTCCCTAGTCCCCTTCCACTCTGGACCAGGAAAGATCTGTCCCAGTCCAGCATCAGTCCCCGGGGGCTTGTGGGGTCCCTGGACAGGGCAGGGGGAGGGGTGCGTGTGTTCGTACAGGCTTTGAGGTCAGTCGGTTCCCACAACTACCAGCAAGATATTTAACCTGTCTAAAACTCAATTCCCCATCCATGAAAGGGGGACAATTACAGAGCTGATCTCGGGGCTTGTTGCACAGATTAAACTAGATAATGCATATGAAGTAGTTAGCACGAGGGCACCACAAATGATCTGTGTTATTTTCAGCCTCAGAAATGCGGCCACCTCAGGCTAGTGTCCCCTCCTCACTGCCCGCAAGAGCCCCAGATCCTTCTCCCTGGAGTGCCAGCTTCTTCCACTCTGCTTTCTTCCCAGCCCCAGAGCTTCCGAGATCTCCAGCCCGCAGGGGCTGCTCAGTGTCCCCTCCTGGGCCTGCCGAGACCCAGTCCTCTCCAGGAGAAGTCCCCGAGGAGGCGGAAGGCCAGGACAAGAATCGGAGCAGCTCGAGTGAGAAGACAGAGAAGCATAAAGAAGAGCTGCGAGGAGACACAGACGACCCACCTGCCGCCCCTCCACGTGCAGCCACCAGGTCCTGACGGCAAGCGTTGCTGAGCCCCGCTCCCTGCGCCAGACACCGGTCCACGCACTAGGCGCACGCAGCACAATGCACTGCCATCCCAGCCCTGGGAGGTGCGATTTCTGTCCTCGCTGCACAGGCGAGCAGAGTGAGGCCCGGCGAAGGCGCACACCTTGCTCAAGCTGACATGACATGTCTACCAAGTGGCCAAGGGGGTGGAACCAGGGAGCGACTAGCCTGGGGCCTCGGAGGTAGACCGTGCCTTTCCCACACTCTAGCGCTTGCATCAAACCAATCAACTGATCAGAGTCAAGGGCACTCACCGAGTGGGCAGCACTGGCATCAGAGGCTGAGGGGATGGAGGAGAAATTAAGACCTGGTCCCCAAGGGTACAAAGGCCAGAGGAGCTTCCGTCAGAGCACTGGGCTCTCGTGGCAAAGGGTGAGAGCCGGCCAGTGCTGGCTTCCTGGTCCCTGCCCCACCAGAGAACCAGGCAGAGCAAGACAACCACAAGCCGGGGGCCTGGTAACCAGCATAAGGTGGGAGCGAAGGCCTCCACGCCTCCTCCTTCTGATCCGAGACTCTCTGAGGTCCAGGAGCAATGCCAGGCACGGAGCATGGGTTCACAGGCTCCCTTTAGCTCTGAGTGGAAGTAGAGCCCAATCAAGGTCAGAGGGGGACCTGGCATCCTGATTTCTGCCATGTCTCCCCAGCCTCTTCCCCAGCCTCAAGGCCTGCTCTGGGCTGGGCAGACACAGGTGGGGCATCTGCAGCCCGTGTGCAGCGGGGAGGGGAGAGCAGATCCCAACTACCGATCCTTCCACACTCCCTCCACACTCCCGTTCTCTGCCAGGACGGAGCTGTACTCAGGCCGTCCAATCCTGGGGATTTAGGAGGCTCTTGGCTCTTCCCTTGGCTCCTCAGCCCCCTGCCAAGCCGTGGCAGGGGTACCTGGGGACCGCTGGGGGCTGGAGGGACAGATTTTTCTCCTACCCCCACCTCCATCCCCCAGAGGCAGCTCCCGCCCCGAGCCAGCCTGTCATCCCACATTGCTCTGATTAGCTATAATCTTTCTTTTTCAATTTCTCCTCCCAGAGACTGGGGAGCGAAAAAATCTCCCAGAAAATGAATAAATATTTCAATTTTCAGCGCAATCAGTCTGAGGAGCCGGCGCATGATGGAAACGGGGGGAAGGATAATGGTTTTCATTTAGATAAGATACAGAAAATTATTTAGTGAAAAATGAAGATTGATGAAGCCCATTGAAATTCTTTAAAATGCGATTTTTATTTCTCTGCCTGGGCTGAATCTCTCCTTCCCCCCCTCCTCTCTGCCCCCCCTCAATTTGACTGCCTTCTGCCACCTTCTCCCCTCTTCCCCACCACCAGCCTCCCCCACCCCCCCACCCCACTCCCACCATACCCCCTCCCCTATTTCGTCTCCCACTACCCCAGTCCCTGGCCTGGAACTCTTTCTTTCTAAGGATGGAGGCCAAGGAAGGTCACCTACCCTGTGAGTGTCCCAGTCTCCATCCTTGGTCCCTGCTCCTTCCCTCCCTGTCGGCTCCCCAGTCCCTCCCAGGAACCTAGGATGGACTTCCTCTTCCCTCCCTGTCCATTTTCCCCCTTCCTTTCCTTTGGCACCCCTCCCCCACCCAAATACTCGCACACTCCTTCGGGTCTCCGGTCTTGCTTTCAGCCTCCTGGAAGGCAAGGAGGTGGGAGCTTGACTGACCCGACCCTCGACCCTCCCCCTCCCCCTTCCCAAAGGGAGGAAGGCACACAGCACACTCCTCTCTTTCTGACCGATTCTGTTCCCGATTCAATCCACATGTCTCTCCTGTTTGCTAACTGCAGCTTTTGTTCCTTGAAGCTCATTTTATTCCATATTGCTGACATGCTGGGGCTGCAGGAAAGGGGCAGACATAAGCTTGCCCCCAACACACGCTGCTACTGACCCAGCAGCCCCCCCTCACCCCCCCTAGCAGCCAGCCGAACAAAGTCAGAACTTGCGTCCTCTTCCCAACTTTCAGCCAAGCGGCTGCTTGTCCTGCCAACCCCAGGGCCAGGCCTCCTTCCCCAGCACCGCCTCTCACCCCGCTCACACTGGGGATGTGCGCCCTTCCCAGATCTTAAGCCTGTGTTGGGGGGCATGGGTGACTTTACAGGAAAGAAAGATCCAGACCAGCCCCCCACCAACTCACCCAGGCTTTGCCTTGGGAGCTGGGGAGGGGCCTGGTAAGGAGAGGAGGTGTGGAGCACAACACCCCACCCCTAAACACACACACACACACACACCCCAGCCCAGGAAGGGAACTAAGAACAGGGCAATGCCTGAGGGTGTTCTACCCCAAGTGGACTTCCCTCCACCCAGATTCCGCTCCACCCAAAAGGGGACCACCTCCTCCATGATGTAGTCTGTCCACCTCCGTAGGTGTCTGCCTATATGAACGTCTGTTCAAGTCTCTTTGTTTGCTGGAGGGTTGGTCTCTGTAGAAGGTTTCAGTGTGTGTGTCGCGTCCTTGTAAATGCCCGCCCGCATACATGCACTGTGTCTGGGTGAGTTTTGGTGTGTTTGGGTGCATGACGTGCACGCCGACGTGGGGGGGGAATCTGTGTTCCTCCGGGTGTCCATGCCTTTGTGTGTATGTGTCTGTCTCGTTTCGGGGATGCTTGTGGGTACATCTGTCTCAGTAGGTGAGTCCTCTGTCTCGGTGTCTATGACTGTTTTTTGGTGTTTGTGTGTCAGCTCCATTTTTGGAAGGGGGCGGCTAGCTCGGCAGGATTAACTCTTCCTTAGAGTGAGACTCAGGAGGCCAGAATGCACACCCACAGAGCCCAGTGCTGGCTGAAGCCTGGGCCCTCTGTTTCCTCAGCTCCCCCCCCAACCCCCAGCCTCAGGACACACTAACGGCCTCATCTCTCTCAACCTCTCCCTCATTTCCCAGCTTCTCCCCTGCCAGTTCCAAATACGCCCCGACATCCACACTTTCCCGCCCCCAAGTGGGATGTGAAGCCCCCCTCCAAGTGCCCCCCTGAATATCCAGCCGGCCCGAAGCTGCCTGTGGAAGTCCGCTCCCCAGCCGGCGCCTCCGCGAGCAGGGGTCCCACCAGAGGCCCCCAGGCAGCCCTCCCCGTTTCCAGAGGGGGCGGCCCAGACAGGCTGGAGCGCCCCACCCCCCCAAACCAGGGGCTAGGCTGGAGTCGGGATTCCCTTCGTGGCATCTTCGGGAGCCGGGTCCCCAGCTTTCCGCGCACCTCCCACCCCAAATCTGAAATCCCACCCTCCTCCCAGCCCTCATCACCCCCTCCGGCCCCCCTCCCGCAGGACCCGGGCGTGCGGACTCCGGGCCTCGGCGGGCAGAGGCAGGGAGGGCGCCCGAGGCTCGGGAGGGCGCTGTGTGCGCGTTCGGGTCCCGCGACGGCCCGACCCCAGCGCTCGCGGCCGGGGACAACTTGGGCGCATCCGCGGGAAAGTCGGGCCCGCGCCCGGGGTGGGGGGGGCGGGCTGCCCGCCCGGCGAGGCGCCGAGAGCAGGCGGCGGGGCTTACCTTGGGAGAAAGTGTCGGAGAGAGTGAGGATCCAGACGAGGAGGCTCAGCATGCTGCCCGCCGCCCGCCGCGCCGGGGCTCCGAGTTGGCGACGGAGCGCGGGGCGCGGGCGGGAGGAGGGAGCGGGTCCGGAGCCCGCCCCCGGCCCTGCACACGCGCGTGCACACGCGCACACACACTCGCACGCGCGCACCCCCGCGCGCACAAACTCACTCCCCTGCCCTGCGCTCTCCTGAGCCCTCGGCCCCCAGCCGCGGCCCCCGCCCTCCCCGCCTCCCGGGCCCCCGCGGTCCCGCCCTCGCCCCGGCCCGGCCCGGCCCTCTCCCGCCCGGTGCTGCCGCTCGCCCAGCTCGCGCTCTCCGGGGCTCTTCCGCTCTCCGCTCCTCCGGGCCCTCCCCTCCCCTCCCCTCCCTCCCCGCCCCTCCTGACGTCTCCTCCCCCAGCCCTCCCCCAGCCCTCAGGCCCCCGGCGCGCACGCACACCCCTAGCCGAGACTGAGATGCCCGCGGCGCGGGACCCGGTTGGGGGGGGGGGGTGGCCAGGGACCGGCCACCGCGCCCCAGCCGTCACACACACGCAGCTTGGGGCCCGCGCTGCCGAGGGGGCGGCGGGTTGTGGGGGCGGCCGGGCGAGGACCTGCCCCTGGGCCGGGGGATGGCCGTGATGGGGAGGCACTGTGAGAGTGCATGTGTGTGTCTGCGTGTGAGTATGGGGGGAGGGGGAACGCGGTGGGCAGGTGGTGGGTCTTGGAGTCAAAAAGCACAAAATCCCTGGGTTGTTTTCTTGTTAATCCCACATCCAGAGTCTAACCCCTAGATTCCCGAAATTGGGAATTCTCGATGGACTACTGAATGCTGGGGTGGGGATGCGATGTGTGCCTCTCCCCAACTACAAAACCCGGAGCTGGGCACTGGGAGCTGCTTCTCGGAGCCGCCTGGAGCCCCTGCCCGGGCCGCCCCCAGCACACAGTGGGGCCAGGCCAGCTGTCGCAGCCCGCAGCCGGCCGGGAAGGGGCGCAGTGGGCTCCTGCCTTTGTTATCCTGGGTGGTACCGTCCAGGAGGAGAAAGTAGCCAACTCCACGGCTGGGAAGGGCCAAGGGGAGGGCAGCCACGGGAGGATCTCTAAGCACAGAGGAGTTTGAGATCCTTTGGGGTTGAGAGATCTGGGAACTGGGAAGGGAGGGAGTTCCTGGTGAGTGGAACGAGGGCATTCCGTAGGGGTCTCCTTTCCTAAGAGCCCAGCTTGGCCACCAGCCCCCTCCCAACCCCAACCAGATGCTTCTGCTCACATTGTTGCTGGGAGTGCCAGGAATCGGCGTCCTAGGGGATGAGTTGAGGAGAAATCACAAACATTGCAGCGGAATTGCACAACTTTACAGGACTCTGTTGGTCTAGAGAGGTCTCCACTTCTTTCCACCAGATTCTCGGTCTCCTGGGTCCCTAACGCTACCCGCCAAGAATTCTCAATTTCGGCCCCTGAAACGCAGGCGCACGGCTCTCTGGTGCCCCCTGCTGGTGCGAGGCGGTCTCTTCGAGGAACCTGACCCCGGGCTGAACGGTCCAGACACATCTGCACACAACTGGAGGACACAGATCCACAGGCAGAGAAACACACGAGCTCATATTCAGAAGCACACTGTGCACAGCCCGGGAGCCCTTCACACGCTCAAACACACATGTGCACAGGCAAACGCACAGTTTAAAAGTAAAGAGCCATAGCCAACCCAGAGAAATAGGAATATAATCACAAATACATTTGGAGAGCCACACACCAGTGCGCAGACACATAAGGGCTTTTCATTTCTCATTCATTAATCATGCATTCCACAGATATTTCTTTAGGGCCTGCTTGTGCTGCGCGCACAATTCTAGGCCTTGGAGATACAACAATGGAAACAATTTTTAAAAAAAGAAGGCTAAGTCCCTCTTTCCTAGAGTTCCATTCTGGAGGGGAGGAAGAGACAGTTTTTACTGCCTCTCTCTATATAAATATATATAAAATATAAACTGTAGCAGGTTGCAGTAGATGCTGTGAGAGACAAACAGTAACAAGGGAAAACTGCTCTGCTAAAGCACCATTTGTGCAGGGACCTGAAGGAATTGAGGGATTCAGGTATCTGAGGGGAAAAAACAGCAGGTAGGTGGTAACAGCCAGTGCAAAAGCCCTGAGGTAGAGGTGTTCTTGGAGTATCAGTGAGACTGCCTTTTCTCCTTCTCACTCTGCATAAAGGTGCACAGTAGGGAGGGCCAGGGTGATAGCTATTTAGGACAATGTTGAGAAGAAAAAGCCCAAAAATGAGGGAAGAGAATATTCTTAGCTTAGAGCTTCTTACCCACCTTCTTCCGGCTTGTTCAGGTTTGATGGTGATTCTTAGTGTGAGGAGGGAACTCGGTTATCAGAACTTATCTCTTTATTACCTTGAAACCCTAGCAGCAGAAGAACGAAATTTCTCAGTTCCTCAACAGCCAAAGCAGTCACCTCACCCGTCTTGCCCAGTCCCTTAACTTTCCTTCTGCCTCTCTTTAATCTCAAATCCTCACCAGCTCTGCTCATACGTAGCAAACACACTTCTCCAAAATCCCCTCCACATAAGCCATTCAACATCCCCGATTCTGGAGCTGAAGACCCCAACTCCAGTCAGTGGTCCTCAACACCAGCTGTGTATCATAATCTCCTGAGAAGCTTTTTAAAAACGCCGGTGCCTTGGCCTCACTTCCAAAGACTGTTCTAGAGTGAAGCCCCAAGCACTGGTATTTTTAAACATCTCCCCAGGTAATCCTAATGGGCAGCCAGGGTTGAGAACCACCGAGCTCAGCAAGGCCCTGCTCCCTGGGCATCGCCCCCGCAAGCCTGCCTTCATGGGTGCCTGCCTGCCACCCATGGGGGTGCCTGCCCTACCCCCCAGCCGTGTTACTGAGAGCCAGTCCTGCAACACGTCCCCTCCTGCAACTCCCCAGCCTTTGCTCCGTTCTCCTCTCTCTGGCACCAATGTTCACAATTCTACTTAAATTAACTGAGTCAACTAGAGTCTAATCACATAACTCTCATCAAACTGGGGGCATCCTGGGCCTGAGTCCCCAGTATCCAGTGGATGCTCCCAAAGGCAAAGCCTGTGTCTTTTCCATCAGACCAGACATACCTCCCCAGGACAGAATATCTGCCTCCCCTATCAAACTTGGGGCCCCTTGGGGGCAAGGGCTGTGCATGCCCCCTCAGTCTGCAACTTCCTGAGGGCAAGTTGGGGAGCCCCTCTCCCCATCAGAAGGACAGCAGGGTTGTTGAGAACACAGCACATGGATCCAGAAACCAACCGGAGGGGATCCTCATCCAGGTTCTGTCCCTTACTTTCTGCATGACCTTGGCAGTTTATTTACCTAACCTCCCAGTCCTTGGTTTCTTCATCTGAAAACAGGGACGGGAGCACTTCCTGTGGGGGAGGTGTGAGGATTAAGTGGGTCAGTATTCTGCAGCTCTTGGTGCTAGGCACACAGTGAGCAGGAAATGCTAGCTGTGATTATTTTCTCCGTGGGAGCTCCCCAATGCAGGGACTTTCGAACCCTCCTCCTGCTGGAATTGTCTCCGTCCTCCTCGGGCACAGGGCCCTGCCCAGAGGTATGCATGCCTGGAGGCAGAGGGAGTAATTCCTGAGGACACCTTCACCCAGAAAAAGGAGAGAAGCAGCCAAAGGTTATGTATGGAGTTAAGAGAAATATTAATAATTTTTTGAGCACAAAAGCAAAAAGATCAAGAGGTCAGAGAGTGAGCAGGAAGGCAATTTATGACCATCCGCAGGAGAAGCCACCCTGAGAGACAGAAATGAATTCTTTGTCTCAATGAGGGCTAAGAACAGCAGAACAATTCTATAAATTGTCCTCTTTCCCCCAGAGGGGGCGGAGGACTGTGTTCCTGCTGCTTCGCAGAGATGCACGAGAGAAAGGCCAAGATCCTGATTTTCAGCCTGGAAAATAATCCTGGCCACAAAGGAAACCCCGAGTCCCCAGAGCCAGAGGTCATCCTGTGTGCACCCTGCTGCAGAGATTGCAGCCCAGAGTGGTGAGCGAAGCCCTCCCGCTCCCAACTGCCCCCAGCACCCTGACTCTCCCTGTTCCTTCCCCCCTGTCCTGTCTCCCCGCCCCCGTGGCTGCATAAAGCCTTCCAGATATCAGGCCTGGGGCTTTCCTGCTGCTATCCCAGCCCATTTTCCCTTGTTCTCATTCTCCTTAGATGCCCAGCTTTGGGGTCATACAGGAATGAGAGCAGAGCCCCGGAGGACGGCGTCACTGGCCATGGGGAGAGACTCGATGGGCACCATGAGGGCAGCCGGGGGGCGCAGTAAGAAGAGGGGCCTCAGGGGTCCCGTGGGGAGCCCGACAAGGAGGTCAGGCCCTCGGTGGAGCAAGGGTGTCAGTGAACCCCTGAGGGAGCAGTGGAAGGACTAAAGGCTAGACCCCAGAAGGGACTGTCTACTGAGGAGCAGTGTCCACAGTATTTAGGGAGAGGTTTGAACAGGGGGAAGCTGCTTCCAGGCAGGGCTTAGGAAGGATGAGCTTGGCAGACACAGGCTCCCAGGGCGTGTTTCCCATGTGCGAGACTCGAGCGTGAGCGGTGTGTCCCATTCCTTACCACCCATTCAGCCTCAGATCCTAGCTCCGACCTGGGGAGACAATTTGCACTCAATGGACCAGTTACCTCTTAGATGTAAGGAGGATTTCATGGCCTGAGGTCACAGGGATCGGAAGACCCCCTGCTTCAAGTGAGCAGCCCAGCCAAGACCAGCTCAGAGAAAGAGAAGAGGGTACAGGTTCAGGGCCAGGGGAGTGGGCGTGGGCGCAAGGAAGGGAGAGCAGGGAACAGACTCGTTAGGAAAAAACGGCAACAGTAATGTGAGCCAAAGGCGCAAACAGCCAGCCTCAAAGCCAGAAGGGCCTCGACAGCAGGGACTCCAACTCCCCTTTGAGATGGTGAGATGCTCCTTCAAGGCCACAAAGCAAGTCCCAGTGGGGCTGGGGGGGCCAGAGCCCAGGCCTCTGGCCTCTTAGGCCAGGGTTTACCCGTGTATCTTGCTCACTCCCACGCCTGCACCCCAGAACCATCCCAGATGCTCTGTCAGCAGAACCCCTAAAGTCCAAACAGCTCTGACCTCCTGAGTGTAGCTCCAGTGCCCTGTTGGGATCTGAAACTGGAAATCAAGGGAGCAGAAGGTGGGGGATCCCGAGGAGAAAGCGGGGGAGTCCCTCATCTTCCTTTGGCCCTTGGTTTTAGCTTCCTTGGGTCCTACTCCCAAGCCCACCACCTCCAAACCTTTAGCATTCCCCAGGGCTCCTTGGAAGACCTAAACCCCATTGTCAGATCTGTTTATATGGGACGGGGACCAGGGGTTGTGGCTCACGTCTGCATCGGAGCTAGACAGCAGATCACGCTGGTAGCTTGGGTCACTGAGGCGGTATTAAGGTCACTGAACATCATAGTAGGTTTAAGGGTAAAGGTGAATAAAGTCCATATGAATGGAAATCTAAAGGTGAGGCTTCCTTAACCCTTACTACCCAAGGGGCCGTGAACTTAAAGCACGACCCTTAACAATGTCACGGCAACCCTTGCGGAGGGTTTGGGTCACGATGCGCTCATTCACCCATCCGTCCATCTGCTCACCTCGCAGACTCGTAGTAAAATCGGACTCTATGGCCAGGCACGAGGCGAAGCCCTCGGGACACGAAGATGAGGAAGGCTCACCCCCTTGTTCTCCAGGAGCCAGTCTTGGGGGAAAGAGAGACAGACAATTAGAGCTGAGCTGGGAGGCGCAGAGAGAGAGAAACGCCCGTGTCCTTTACGAGGGCAGAGCAGAAGCAGTGGGGAGTTTCCCGGAGTTCCAATACTGAGAATTCACATCTCCAGTCAAAGCCAGGAGTTTGCAACTCTGGGCCTCCGTTTCCTGCCAGGTCTGCCTCCCCCCGGGCCTCTCTAATAAGGAGTTAGGGGCTCTTCCCTGCAGGTGTCTGCTGAGGGGTTCCCTTGGGCGCATGCCCTGCAAATGCTCCCTGTTTGAGCATGTTCCCTCTGGCTTCCCAGCTTCGTGCGGGCCAGGGACCAGGCCCAGCTGCGCCTGCCAGGCAGAGTCCGGCTGCCAGCTTCGGTGGCGTTTCCTAAATGGAGAGATGGAGAATGTTGATTTAACGTCCCTCCAGTGCCTCTGTTCCAGCCTCAGAGACACAGCCAGCAATGAGGCCCCAGCACCACGCCCGCCCCTTTAGGCCATGGCAGGCTCCCCTCCTCCCTTCCCCCACCTTCCTCCAGGCCCGTCCCTAAGTCCTCCCCACCGAGAGCACGAGTCTAGGCTTTGGGAAGAGAGCTGGGGAACACAAATCCAGAGGAAGAAGTTGCCCCCCACGAAAAAGAACAAACAACAGAAGGCTGGCTACTCCTTCAGGGCCCTCCTCCCGGGGGGCCACCAGAGAGGAGGGTGGGCCTGCAGGGGACCGGGCCAGGGAGGGAAGTCGTCGTCAAGAGCGGTAGGTCCCAGAGATCTCCCGCCCAGCAGCAGCCGGGCACCGTGCCTGGAGGTAAGAGCAAGGTATAGCGTAGACGTGAACACTTGCTAAGAGTCCACGATGCGTCCTCATCACAAAGTAAAATAATAATAAATAAGGGGGTGGGGGGAAACTTTTGGAGGGGATGCATCTGTTTCTGGCATAGACTGTGGTGATGGTTTTATGGATGGACACCCATCTCTAAACTCATCGAGTTGTATACATGAAACATATACAGCTTCTTGTGAGTCAGTCCCACCTCAGTATGGTCCTGTTCAAACCCAGGAGCTGCTGGCCTGCACCTCTCCGTTCCTGCCTCCTCGCCACTCCCACCTCCGTCCCCAGTTCCTGGAAGGCAGGATCCAGTTCCTGCCGTGGGCAGGGTCACCCCCACCAAAGCCCCCAGGGTCTGCTCTCTGCAGCCCCGGGCTTTCTCAAGCTCAAATCTGACCACTTGGCTCCCGGCTTGCGCCTCCCTGGTGGCTCCCACTGCCCTTAGGATCAGACACAGAATCTTCCCCTGGGTTCCCAGAGTGTGCCGGGGACGGAGCTGCCTTGCCTCCCAGCCCTTGCTCCTTGCCACCCCTCCTGCCCATTACCTTCCGGCTCTCTCCAGAGTCTCGGCTTCTCTGCCCCTCTGGCGCCTGGAACTGGCCACGGGTCTCCATCACAGCCTCTGCGCTGTTCTCTCACCCACGGCGCTGACTCCCACCAGGCCTAGCCCCCTCTCGTGTCTCGTCCCCTAGGCCAAGTCTCCTTCTCCTTCAGGCCTCCCCCTGGATGTGCCTTCTCCAGGGAAGCCTCTCTAATTCCTCCAACAGGTTAGGTCACCTTGTTATTGCCCTCAAGCACCCTGGATTTCCACCGGCAGCATCGATCACACGTGTGATTAGGGATTCAGTGTCTGTCCCCTGCTGACTCCGAAGCTGTCCATGTGCAGGCCAAGAAGGTGCAGAGATGTCCCTTTTCCAAACTGAGCAAAGGTTGCATTTCACGGAGTAAGGAGCCACAGGGCTGGCAAGTAGACCACAGGAGGAACTTGAGGCGTGTGCTGAGTTGTAGGAAATCTTCCTTCCGAGGCACTGGAAGAAGAGGAGCAGAAATGGCATGAAAGTTTATCTCCTCTTGTTCAGCGTGAGCATGTGGTAGGGAGACACATATTACCTCGAATGTGAGGAAAAAAAAAAAATCCCAGGGAACGGCGAACCAAGCTATAAATACAGGCGAGTGTCAGGTGACATCACCTGAGCACAGTGCGGCGATCTACGGCCAAGTCACAGGGCCCTAACGCATGTCTACAACGGTGTAACTCACGAGTAGTCCTCCCTGTCCTCCTGCTCTCCCTCGTTCTCCGGCCGGATGGTGGCCCCATCCCTCGTTATTCTGATGAAACAGCTTGGCTGGGCCGGGCCCCGGCTTTCGGGGGGACTAGCAAGCTCTGAAGAATGGAGCTGTCTCTCCGAAAATGAGCATCCAGAAACTGCCAGTGGTTCCCCTTTTCCTAGGGAATCGTAAACACGTACGCCGGGCGCCAAAGACACGCAAAGCCACCCCCTCTCTGGCCTGGACTTACTTGAACTCCATGGGCAGCTTTATTGGCTCCCAGCCTTATCCCTACGCTGCCTGGCCCCTAATCTCCAATTCTTCAGTTTCCCCAAGGAGTACCTAGGTCTCTATCCCCGTGCCCTGTTCCTCCTTGCCCTCCACAGGGTGTGACTTTCTGCTGTAAATCTCCAGCTGGAACTCCTCCTCCAAAGCCCAACTCAGACGCAGCACTTTCACTGACCTGCCCCAGGATGGCCTTTCCTGCCCCAGGATGGCATGGCCCTTGCTCCTCTCTTTCCAGTGTCACTGGCTCCCCACTCCGCTCCTGGGGCCACCTGCTCGCGCTTACAGGCAGGCACATAGATACATCTCATCTCTGCCTCAAGCGAGGAGCGCCTTCTACATGTCTGAGATCCTCCCCTAGGGTCTGCTCAGGACCTATCATGGGGAGAAGCTCAGAGAATGGTTTTTCAATCAAACATCCCCTCTGTAAGCCTGGTCCCCCTTGAGCGCCTACAGTGGGTCCAGCACTGTGCTAGAAGCTGTCCCGGCATTCTGTTCAATCCTCACAGTGACACGGAGGACGTCACCACCCCCACTTCTGGGTAGGGGAACTGAGACCGAGAGTGGTTCGGTAGCTTGCCCAAAGGCACACGGCAAGTAAATGTGACCACAGGATTCACAACCGGTATGCCAGACTCTGCCGAGTTTCTTCTGTTCCCGGAGCCCTTGGGCCGTGTGTTCTGCAACCTGGTTCCTATCGAATATCCCAGGATTGGCATTCTCTTCTCAAAGACCCTGTGCACAGCCTGCTGACAGCTGCGTCCTCATCGCTCCCCGCAGGTGGGTCCAGGGGGGCTCGCTGAAGTGTTGGGTTATCAAGAACTGCCACTGTGAAAGAAGCAGCCCTGGGTTATTCTAGGGACAGACCCCTCACCGGCCTCAGAGCCCGTGGGGACACGGAGAGGAATAATCACCCAGCAGCCACCCACCCACCCTCACGACGCTGGCTCTCCTCTCCCTTCTCCCCTCCTCTGCTCTGGATCTTCTCCGGTGACCTTACCACCACCTCTGAATGGGAAGAGAAGCGAAGTTGACCTGAGATTCTCCCTGTCCCCACCAAACCACCAAATGCTCACCTCAGAGGAAGTGGGAACTAGAAATTACCCCAGGCAGGTGGGGTAGCTGTAGAGGTGGTGCGGTTCAGCTCGGCTGGGACCTCAGTCACGGTCTCCTGCAAACAGAAATGTCCCCGAGGGAAGTGGGGGGCAGGTCATGGTGGGAGAAGCAAGTTAGAGCAAAGCAGAAAAATTGTTTGTCTTTTCAGCTCATCTTTAGCGCGATTACCAGCATGGGGCTTAATGCACTGGATAAAATCCAGAATATCTACCAACCAAAGTGATTTTGTTGAAAAATTGCTATGAATATTATTAATAATTTGTATCTCTTCTATTATTGCTCAGATTTGAAAATTGACTAAAAATGATGCCAAGATGCTGTAGGCATTCTCCCCCACTCCACCTTCTCCCATGGGCCACTTGCATCCCCAAAACTGACTGCAGAATCCAGCACATTCATTCCCCACGCAAAGTGTGAATTGAAGGAAGTTTGCCTTTGGTCTCTCTCTCTTGAATCTTTATATCACAATCCTTAGAGCTCTCCTACTGCTCTAAACTTCCTCTGGTGAATGAGTTTTTACTAAAATGTGAAGGACTCCATATCCTGTCCCCCCTCACCCCTAGCCCCAGGTGTATTTTCAAAGAGAGTCAGGGCTTTAACCAAAGGAACACATTTCTGACAGTGTAATTATGGACACCTTTATACTTGATAGGGAGGCATGGAGGTACGATAGACAGACCTTCTAGAACCCCTAAAATAAAAACTAGCCCAAGAGTGCACAGCCAGAGGTAACTTAGCATCAGGTTCATGGGGTTCACTTGCTCAGGGCCCTCTAAGGCCCCGGGTGGCATCTGCTGGCGCACTCATGCGGCTCTGCCTAAAAGATGCAAGCGTAAGATATTATAACCACAAGCAATGAAGTGTGTTGTTTCTTTTCACTGTGACTTCCCCTCCACCCCACCTTCCTTCATGGCAGGGGGCAAAAAAGCCAGGGGCATGGGGGGTGGGATCTGCTAAGTGGAAACTGAATTGAGAGTCCACTTAGGTTGGATTAAAGTCTTATGCGATGTGGCTCACCATCACTTGCATGTATGATTAGTGCAGGAATGGCTTTCAAGAATGCTCCCAGGGCCACCAAGCTGACTGGTGCAGCATCAGGACATGTCAATGCAGAGACCCAGAGGGCCATGGTGGCAAGAGCTTGTCCCCTAGCACCTGGATCTGGAAGCAGTGTCTGAAACGTATGCTATGAGAAGCTGGTCCATCGAAAATGCTTCTTCTAATCACCAGATGTGTAACATTACAAGGGGTGGGTTTGGTTCTCGTTGATGCTTTGTCGACATGGAAGTTCCGCCAGGGATGTGCCTGATGATGCCGCGTAGAAATTACACACCACACAAAAATGTTTCCCATCTATTCTTAAATGAAATTGTTAGATAAACATTATTCAGACGTTAAGAAGTGAATTGTAATGCAAAACGCAGATTATTCTGGAGGAGATACTGCGTTAAGAGGAAGAGATAGATTTCTTGATAATCCAATTAACGAAGAGGGAGAACTCATATGATTACAGTGGGAAAGGTTTTATATTTCTTGGGGATGTGACAAAGAGCGTAACACTCGCAATAGGGCCACCATGACAGGGGCGATCTGGCTGATAGTGACTGGTGTCCTTCACAACCAGTATTTAAGATTTGTGACAGCGTAAGAGAACTCGAACGGTCCTGAAATCTTACAGCTCAATTATGAAAAACAGTGTATAGTTGTTTTTTTACACATTTGAAAATAATCCCAAGATGATATACAGTATTATCTATAAGCAATTTCAAAGTTGAAAGACATTTTTAAAGACTGTCAATACTAAAAAGATCCATTTTGATCAACCACACTAGAGGAAAACTGAACTATCCTGCTCTTTTGATAAAAAAAAATTCTTAAATCATTATGAAGAATCAAAGGCTGTGCAGCCAGAGAAGTAGAGAAAATATGACATGGTACCTCAGTTACTTTAATTTGCCAACTTCTAAAAATGCGTAAGTTGTTACGATTCTTTTTCTCATTTTTAAATACAATTTCACTTTTGTCTCTACTTTTGCATTTATAATTTTGTATGCCTTTTCTTTAAGGGGGTCTCTGCCCCATCCCACCAAACAGGGTAGGCTTCAGGTCGCACAAAATTAGATTCACTCTGTCCACAGTATCAGTATTTTATTAAGGTGATGATGGTGGTGGTGATGGTGATGGTGGTGGTGGTGGTGGGGATGATGGTGATGGTGATGGTTGTGGTGGTGATGGTGGTGATGGTGGTGGTGGTGGTGATGATGGTGGTGATGATGGTGGTGGTGGTGGTGATGGTGGTGGTGATGATGGTGGTGATGGTCGTGGTGGTGGTGATGGTCGTGGTGGTGATGATGGTGATGGTGGTGATGATGGTGGTGGTGATGGTGGTGGTGGTGGTGGTGGTGATGATGGTGGTGGTGGTGGTGATGATGGTGGTGGTGGTG
>NW_022589800.1:2503786-2517736 GCF_004348235.1 Phoca vitulina
TGGTGGTGATGATGGTGATGGTGGTGGTGGTGATGGTTGTGGTTGTGGTGATGGTTGTGATGGTGATGATGATGGTGGTGGTGGTGGTGGTGGTGATGATGGTGGTGGTGGTGGTGATGATGGTGGTGGTGGTGATCATGATGGGGATGGTGGTGGTGGTGATTGTGGTGGTGATGACGGTGGTGATGATGGTGGTGATGGTGGTGATGGTGGTGGTGGTGGTGATGGTGGTGGTGATGATGGTGATGATGGTGGTGATGATGGTGATGATGGTGGTGATGATGGTGATGGTGGTGGTGGTGATGGTTGTGGTTGTGGTGATGGTTGTGATGGTGATGATGGTGGTGGTGGTGATGATGATGGTGATGGTGGTGGTGGTGGTGATGGTGGTGGTGATGGTGGTGGTGATGGTGATGGTCGTGGTGGTGACAGTGATGATGATGGTGGTGGCAGCATTTTTCCTGGAGTTTGCTCTGTGCCTGCATTATTCCAAGACTTTGCTATAATTTATCTCATTTACCCTTCTAGTAACTTCTTGTTTCCTCCGTTTTACAGATGAAGGAAAAAAGTCCCCTGGGATGTTAGGTAACCTGCCCGCTGTTGCTCAGCTGGGAGGCTGCCAAGTCTGGACGCAACAGAGGCTTGTTTCCTCTTTGTTTGTCCCGACCTAAGTCCTGTCGCCCTCACCTTCCTGCCCTGGAGGGAGGAGCAGGGTCCCCAGACTCCCGAGGTCCTCTTACACTCAGAGAGTTTGGATGACTTGCTGGGGGACACACAGCTTGCAAACAGCAGGGGCAGCATTAGGTTTTCCTTTCCCTCCCCTGCCCCCAGCACCAACCGCCACCAGGCCCCTTCACCTGCACAGGTGGGCCACGATTGGCAGGTGTGACCTGGGCGGCCTGGGGCACAGGCTGCAGCCTCTGGATGAGATGCCTTTGGCAGCGCAACCTCACCAGGGACAGCTGAGGTGGTGCCACCTCCCTCCGTTTCATTAACTGGAAAATAAACTGGAGCCACAAAGGCCTGGGGCCAGGAGGGTACAGGCCCAGCTGCCACGGGGCTGGGTGGTGGGGGCCAGGAGACGGCTCCTGGGGCCCAGCGAATTCCCAATTCCCGGCTGCCCGGCACCTCCCCGCCCGCCCACCTGTGTCCCCTTCCCCGGCGGCTGCCCCCTCCTGGCCTGCACCCCCTCCTGGGCCTGCTGCCTGCCCACTGCCCCTTCCGAGGCCGAGGCCTGCTGTCCCCTCCCCAGGTGGAGGGGAGCAGGAGGACCTCCTGTCAGAGTGCCCCACCAGCGCCATGGGCACAATGGGCCGTCAGATGGTGGGGAGGGGCGGGGACAGCTCTGTCCAGCCCTCTCCCCACAGAACAGAGGGACACTGAGAGAATGGCTCTGGGAAGGCTGGCCCAGGGGAAATGGGATTTCAGGAGAGAAAGGAGAGACTTGCTGCCTTCTGCCCGGGCAATTGTCCCTTCCGCACAGGTTCCTCCAGCCCTCCTTGGTGCCCTCCCTCTTCCTTTTCTCCCAGGATCCCCCAATGCTGGGACTCCCCCCATGCCACCTCTTCCCCACCTTGCCCACCTTCCCTCCTGTACTCACCCCTTCTTCGCAAAGCTGACCTCCTTGTCCTCCAGTCGCCCGTGCTAGCTGGCCAGGGCGGCCATAGCCGAGGTCCATGGACCCGTGTCCCTAGCATTGCTCACAGCCCCGGAGGCTACAAGCCCCAGAGCCAAGTGTCAGCAAGATGGGTTTCTTCTGAGGCCACACTCCTCGGCTTGCAAATAGCTGTCTCCTCCGGGCCTTCACGGGGACTCCCTCTGTGCCTGTGTGTCCTAAACTCCTCTTAGAAACACACCAGCCCTATCGGATTAGGACCAACTCCCCAAATGATCTCATTTTAACTTAATTACCTCTTTAAAGACCCTATTTCCATACACAGTCACAGTCTGAGGTACTGGGGTTAGGACTTCCACATATGAATTTGGGGGACATGGTCCAGCCCATAACACCTTCCCCATGAGACCAGCCTGTCCCACATCCTGCAGGTAACAGGGCTGCCCTAAACCGGACACCGTGACCCCCAAACTCGGCTGCACAAACACATCCTAACACCTCCCTCGTGTTTCCCACCCGTCCCCCTCCCCATACGCAGGGCCTCTCAGAAGTCGCTGTCACACAGGCCTCGGTCTCCTAGCAAATGTCACCTGCACACAGGATGTCACCCTCTTGGTCCACTAACCCCATCTGGCCTCAGGCTTCTTTCTCTGCGACTGGGGGGCCGTCTGTTGCATACTTCTGGCTCTTCAGTGTCATTAATCTGTTTTGAATAGGTTCAAAAAAACAGTATGACAGGACACTATAGAGGACGCTCACTGTCACCACCTTCATTCCCCCTGCCCCTCCCCCTGCCCCAGCCCTTAGCGGGGACAATGAATTAGCCTTTGCTGTATCTTCCCAGCTTCTGCAAGCCCGCACAAATGCACGGGTCCTAATTCCTCCTTTCTTATGCAAAAGGCGCATGCACTGTTTTCCCCTTGCATTTTTCCACTTAACTCTGTCTCTAGGAGGCGTCCCACCACAGCACTCAGGTGGCTCCTCTTTTTACTTCAGCAGCTGCGTGGTACGTCATTACGTCATTACGTGATTCAGACACGGTTTATCTGACCCCTCCCCCGAGAGGAACCCTGGGCTGTTTCCCCACACCTGGGCAAGGTGAGGCGGGAGGGCGGGCAGCAAGGACCGACAGCGGGCAGGAGCTGCGGTCTCCGGCCCTGGGAGAGTTTCCACGTGCTGGGGACTGGTAGCAGCTCTGCTCCGTGGAGACTTCTGCCCAGAAGGACCCACAGAAGCCCACACTAGACACCTGCCTTTGATGCTGCTTTGCTGGTTCAAGACCTCTCCCAGGAGGGACTCCCCGAGAAATGGGCTATAATTAATCACCCTCGTGATCCATTTCTTCCTGCTCTGTATTAGTTATCTATTGCTCTGTGACGGAGTGCCACAGATTGAGGGAAGACTTCCTAGAGGAGGCGGTTCTTGAGTCTTGTAGATGGACCAGATGTGAGATGGGGGGATAGAGTACTTGCGGGTACCTCATCTGCAGAGAAGAGCAGGTGCACACCCAGACGTGTGAGCGCGGGGAACCTCCAGGACAGCGGCCTGGCCAGAATGCAGGCTGCTCCGAGCAGGCCCTTGGCAGAAACTGAGGTGCAACAGGGTGTCCCACTGAGGTCATTGGCGGTGTTTGGAGGTGAGAATCAGGGGAGCGACCTGTACCATAACGAGGATATTAATCAGCAGACTGGTGGTATAGACAGTTCACTGGCCACGGCTGTCAGCCGTCCGACTGCAGGTGGGAAAAGTTAGCAGAGGATCCCAGCATCCCAGGCGCCAGCTGAGGCCTGCCTCCTCCAAGAAGCCTTCCGGGAGTGCTCACGCTGGCCTCTCCCTTCCCGGAACAATGATCGTGTCTATAGCAGAAGCTGTACCATAGATAACAGGGATGGAAAGGATGCCACTTTCATCCTTACCAACAACAGCCTGTGAAGCAGATGGGAGAGTTCCTTATCGCCGTTCTACAGGTGAGGAGACCGAGTAAACTTACCCACAGCAGGGAAGAGGCAGCGACGGCCCTGAGCCCGACTGTGTTATGGCCACAGCAAGCGCCTCTCGGCTCACCTGCGTCCAACGCCTTTCCTTACTATCCAACCTGTCGAGTGTGTGCGTGTTCGTATCGTCTGCTTACCTGTGCGCGGTGCGGGCTCAGCGCTGCGCTCAGGAACCGTGGGCTCGTGAAGCTATGGCCCTTGAGGGATTCTGTAACGGACCTTCTCCGATTCTAATGAATGAAAGGATGGGGCACTCGTTCTGTCCTCATTCCCTCTCCGGTAACTAGCATGGTGCGAGGTAAAAAGCAGGCATTCGATGCCCATCTGTGCAATGTACCTGACTGTTGGGGAGCGGGAGAAGTCCGGGCTGTGTGTGGAGACCCCGGGAGGGAGGGGAGCTTGGGGCCAGGCTGGGCCTGTGGGGACCGGCTCGTGGGACACAGAGCCAGCGACCAGCAGCGCCCCAGCCCTGGCAGACTTGGCAGCCAAGTTGAGTCTAAGTAGCACTTTCCTGCAAAGTGCCCTGCAGGGAGGTGTAATGTGTCTCTATTTAAAATTAATTTTTCAGAATTGGAAGCCCAGCTCTGAAAGGCCGTGCTCCCTTGGTGGCTTCCGGCAGGACTGGAAAGCCATAACTTTGGAGAGAAACACAATAAACCAGAAATTTCCTCCCAGGTGAGCAAGAAACTGCCTCTCTCCTCCTGAAGAGAGCATTTTCCAGAACTTTGCTCATCAAGTAGCTGGTTTTCACGCTGTTTCTTCCATTTGTAAATGAAGTACGTTCCAGTCAAGGGCTGCTCTCCGCTCTGACGGATGGGACGGAGGCATTGCAATGCACATATATGGGAGAACACAGAAGTCATTTCTCTTTCTCTGTGGCTCGGGGCTATGTTTCTGTATTTACATGTGAACGGAGTGGCATCGGATGTGGTGGAAATCTGCAACACTTGCGGCCAGCAGGGAAATACCACTGCATGGGGGACCGGCAGGACTGGCTCGTTTCAGCAGATGCTTACGGAGCGTCCAGGCGCTGGGGTTACAGAGATCCATTCGTTCATCCGGTCGATGTTTAGGGAACGCCCACTGCGTGCTAAGTATTGCACTGGGCATTAGAGGAAGAGCAGGAATAGACGCAGACAAGAACAACCTACCTCCACGGAGGGGAAATAAGCAATATTACGAATAAATAAAGTACAGAGTACATTGGGTAACGGTAAGTCCGAAAGCGATAAAGCAGAAAGGGGAGCAGGAAATGTTGGGGGGGCTGGGTTTGCCAGGGAAAGATGCGGCTCTGAGGAGGTGACATTTAATACAGATCTGAAGTGGGGAGGGAGTCAGACATGCGGAGATCTGGGGAGAGCTTTCTAGAGAGGGTCCAGCACGTGCAGAGGCTGGAGGGTGGGAGCATGTCCAAAGTGTCTGAGGAACAGCAAGGAGGAGCGTGTAGGAGGCAGGGGTCAGGCCCCTGGGGCCTGAGGGATCACTGCAAAGGCTTGGAGCTTTTAATATCAACATGAAGTGTTGCCAGTGGAGGGTTTTGAGCTGAGGAATGATAATGATACGGCCTGACAGGTTTGAACAGGAACGTTTGGCTGCCGTGGGAAACAGGCAGAGAAGGGAGGCCAGAGGGGAGGCCACTTAGCAATCGGATAAGAATCACCTGGGGAGGCAGAGCAGGGGCGTGCCGGGGAGGGATGGACCTTGGACTTGTTTTGAAGGTAGGACAGCCGGGTGTCATTGCCGGGTTAGGTGTGAGGGGTGACAGAGGCAGCAGGGGGACCCTCAGGACCAGGCCCCACTGGAGCTTGAGGCGCTGTCGTGGACAGAGGCAGGAAGGGAGGCAGACGGAGCAGGCCTGGGTGGGCCCGAGTGGGGGGCACCAGGGAAGGTCAGGAGCTTGGGCTCGGACTTGACGCTAAACTTGAGGTGTGTGCTGGGCGCTGAGTGGAGAGCCCGTAAGGACTTGGATGATGGAATGTGGAATTCAGGAGAGAATATTCCAAGCAGGAGATGTAACTTGGGGAGTCATTAGCATATAGATGGTATTTAAAGCCATGAGACTGGATGAGGTCACCTAAGACGTGCATGAGTGTGGGTCAGAAAAGAGGAGATCCAAGGACCGGAGCTGGGGACACTGCAGGGTTTAGAGGGCGGGGAGCCTGCAGAGGAGGCTCTGAAGGACAGTCAAGAGAAACCCGGGGATGTGGTGTCCTGGGAGCCAAGGGGAAAGAGTGCAGGTGGGGAGAGGTTGTCGGCGTGTCCGAGGCTGCGTGAGGGGAGAACCATACGAGGAGGTCACAGGTGACCTTGGTGGAGTGATGGGGACAGAGGCCAGAAGTGGGCCGAGCAGCCTGAGAATGCGGGTGAAGACTGACATTAAAAACAGCGATGCAGAAGCTTTGCTGTAAAGAGAGGGGAAGAAACGATGGATAGCGGAGGCGAAGTGCGTCCTCCTCTCTCTCTCTCAGGTTGGACAAACAAAGCTGGATGGTGCGGCCTGTCCTCAAGTTGCTGTAAATCCAGGAGGGGAGACAGACACCCAAAGAGAAGTCGGAACATAGAAATGATGACTGGGTGCCATACGCTGGAGAAAAATTTAAACACTCTAACCTAATTCAGGGCAAAAAAACACTTTGAAAAGGTAAGTCCTAAACCAGGTCTGGAAAGATCAGTGGGAAAGAAAGAAGGGAATGGTATTTCTTTCTTTCTTTCTTTTTTAAGATTTTATTTGAGAGAGAGAGTGAGCAAGCGAGAGAGAGAGAGCAACAAGTGGAGCGGCAGAGGGAGAAGCAGACTCCCCGCTGAGCAGGGAGCCCGATGTGGGGCTTGATCCCAGGACCCCAGGATCGTGCCCTGAGCTGCAGTCAGACGCTTCACCGACTGAGCCCCCCAGGCGCCCCAGGAATGGCATTTCTGATAGAAGCAAGGACACAAGTCAAATCGTGGAGACCTGAAAATCTTCTTGTGCGTGGGAATCCCAGAGAGCTCAGCATTTCTGTTCTAGAACGGTGCTGCCCGAGTATGACCTCCGGACTCGGCAGGACGCATGACCGTGGGCAGATCACCACAGTGCTCTGGGATCTGCTTCCTCTGCCATAAAACGGTACCCGTCTTACCGGCTCGTCGTGAGGATGAACCGACGCCGAGTGCACAGTGCTTGTGGGTGTGGGGCCCGTGGACGACCCTCAGCGCGCTCTCTTCTAACTGCTGGTGCAGATGACGCGGCAGCGATCGGTGGACAGGGTGGGAGGCGCAGTCAGCCAGACACGGGGGACGTGACTCCGTCCTGGCACTGGAGCCATCGAAGGGGCTTAGGCTGAGGAACGACACGATCTGACCGGCATCTCCACGGCTTTACCATGGCCGCCGCGGCGGGTGGCTGCAAGGGGAGCCGTGGAGTCCTGGAGGCAGGATTCAGAAGACCCGACGGGGTGTGCCGGCTCAACTCCCACCCGTGTGCCAGGCAGTTCCTTCCTTGAGCCTCACTTTGTCGGTCTGGGAGGAAAGGTTTGCAACATACACCTAAGAGCTATGGCGAGAGGGGCATTAAGTAATGGAACCCACGCGAGATGCGCGGTAGACACGCAGCAAACATGACTTTCGATGTGAACGGGAGTTTTGGTGCAATCGAATCACAGGAGAGGCGCTCGAAGCCCCGTGTGCAGGCCCGGATCTCCCTGGCTTCTGGGCGCCTGCACGAGCTCATTCCCTCCTGCCCCGCTCTCCCGCCTCCAGAGCTGCTTGCTTCCCCGGGCTCGGTAGGAGACCCAGTTACCCCTAAAGTGTCTGCTGTCCCCTAGGCCAGGACCACGTCCCCGGGGCTGGAGAGCGGGCAAAGAAAGCTTCCGAGTCACACGTCACAGCGTTCCTTTATCTGCTCTGGTCATCAGATGCTCTTGTGCTTCCTCTGACCCTTGACCCACGTAACACCTTTTGCTTTACATTTGCGTTTCACAAGACCTGTGTCTGATCTCCCAGAACCGTGTCCTGGGGGCACAGATACCCCTGGGCTGGGGGCAGCGGCCTGCGTGCATGAGCTGAAGGAAGAGTCCAGCAGTGCGGCACCTGTAAGGCTGTGAAGACCTGTGAGCTGCTTTGCTTTTGAAAGATGGGAAATCATGTCTTGTCTTTCAGAGTGGGACGTAACGCCTCGCTCGGGCAGAGAGCAGGCAGGGCTGGGACCTGTGGCCCCGAGTTGTACACTTGATCATCTAAACACCAACCGCTCATAGAGCCTGATGGTCCCTGGAACGCAGCTGAGGAGGCAAGTGGCCACGGGGGTCATCGACCGTCCAGGGCCTCCTCCCAGCGATGGGTCTGGGCCTCTAAGAGCCGGCTTGAAACTCTCCCCGAAGAAAAGCCAATTTATATAATCTTCCCGCTCCCATTCCCTGGGACACATTTTGTGCTGACTCAAGAGCCACAGGAACAGACGTCTCTGGCCGCCGGGAAGGCGGAGGAAGCCCAGGCCATGTCTGATGCTTCTCTTCTTCTTCCCGGGCCGATGGTTGTGCAGGCCTGAGCCGCCCAGGACCAGTCCAGGAGATGGCCCAGGTTGCTGGGGGCTGGCGTGATGGCGGTCGGAGAGGAGAGGACATTCAAAGGCCTGGACCTGCAGGACAACGCAGGCCTTATCCGGCCTGGAGTTCGGTCATTGGTGGTTTGTTGCTCTGGTTTTGCAGCGAGGTAGGACCTGAAGCCAGGAGGGGGTGAGTGACCGGACCCGGTGGACACTCAGCGTGTGTGCGGACGCCAGAGGATGGGAGCTGCCCGCCGTCCCTGCCTGCGGACTGAGGGTGGTGCTGGCGCGGGGGGTAAGCGGACGCTGGAGGGCGCTGGAGGGGCACCAGAGGGGCAAGGCCCGTGTGCACGTGCGCTTGTGCATGCGTTTGTGGGTGGGACCCAGTCCTCACTGTCCCGCCTTCCACTAGTGCTGGTGATGCTGGAAACCAGTGCCGACAGCCACCCAAGCCCCGAAGCACCTGCCATGTGCCAGGCACAGGGCTGAGTGCGGAACAGGGAGGATCCTCCCAAAACAGTAGCTGCTAGGATTACCCCCATTCTATAGCTGAAGCAACTGAACGTTGAAGAAGTTCCGGAACATGCTCATGGCTGCACAGCCGGTGAGTTCACAGAGCCAGAGTCTGCGCTTGGGGTAAGCATCAGGGCTGTTCGTAAATCTCTCTCTCTCTGACGGCTGTGTCCACTGAGCTGGAGCATCGCTGGAGGACCTGCTCCGGCCAGTGGAAGGAGAGTGCACGTGTCACTCCAGCCGGCAGCTCTAGGAGCCACGATGGGCTTGGCACCTGGCAGCGTCTGGGCGGTGCTGTGCCATCAGCCTGCATCCCGGGGGGAGCACCATCCCTCAGCCGACCTGCAGTCAGCCTTTTGGGGCTGCTTTCCCAGCAGCACAGCTCAGCCTGTCTTGACCGAGGGGGAACCAGGCGCCCCCCAGCACAGTGAAGACTCAGAAACCCAGTGCCTGGCCGTGTTCCCCAGTTTCTTCGCTGACTAGATGTTCCCCCAGTACTGCAGAGAGACGCTGACCACACGGTATGTGCATGCTCGTCTCTGTCATCGGACTGAGCTCCCAGGGGCGCACTTCTGGTCTCTGGCTTCCCAGCATTTAGCACAGAGCCCGAGGCACAGGAGGTGCTAAGAGCATGTTCACTGAGCCAAGACCTGGAGGAGAGGATCCTGGGCACCGCAGTTATCCCGCAGGACACACCTCCAGGGGACCAAGAAGGCCGGTCCACCTCTGACCTCACATTCTTGGGAGGTGACATAGGGCGGGAGCTATTCCAGGAACCTGGCACCTGGGGAGTCTCCCCGGCTGGCAGGCAGGGTTTGTCCCATCCTCTTCAGACCGCAGCAGTAAATCAGCAGGTGTGAGGAACTTACCCCAGAGAGTGATCCAGCACTGGCATGAAGGAGTAATTTACAAAGCCCATTAAGGCGGCACAGAATTACTTATTTATGGGAACTTTTTGACAGATCTGTGGCTTAATCATTTATCCCTCTGAACATTTAGCCAGGGTCATTGGTAAATAATTCACTTATTACACACTCCGGAGTGGTTTATGGCACTGTGACTTATGATCTCACATGAGTGCACAGCCGGGGAACTGGGATGTGAAGGCCAGGGAAGGGAGGGGCTGAGGGTCCTCATGCAGGTCCAGGATGCGCCTTCTGGATGCAGCAAGCAGGTGCCCAGGCCCCAGCAAGAAGGAGCTTCTGCTCTGAGTCAGGTTGACGTTGGGTACAGAAGGATGTCAGTCCCTGGTCTAATCTTCGGGGGGACAGTGTACAGAGGGGAAGTAAGTATGCAGACAAGTCAAAAAATGGTAGGTCTTAGCTCCAGAGTGGAGACAAACCCCAGCTTCGGGAGCTTTCCACACACCCCACCTGACATTCAAGACCCTCCCACAACTGTCCCCAGTCCCTGCCTGGTCTTACGTCAGCACAGCCGCTGGGCCCCAAGGAGGCATGCCTTGCCCCTCCTCCATGCATTTGGTCACGGCTCCTGCCTGCAAGGCTCACCTCCTGCCTGCATTGCCCATCCGTACTCTTCCAACTGCTACTTTGTATTCAGTTTTCAACTCAAAGCCCACCTCCTGCAGGAAGCCCTCCCAGAGTACCTGAGCCCTGTTTGCCCCCTTGAGAACCTACCAAGCACCAGGCACACATTGAGTACGTTACACATGCTGCTGATTAGTCTGTCTCCCCAACTAGATGAGGTGTCTCCTGGGGGCAGGACTCAGCCAAACTGAACGTGGCCCCCACTACAGCTAGCTCCGAGCCCACCCCCCCAGGGGATTAAAAAAGTGTGAGCCATTGATGCCAATGGTGAAAATGAGGATGCTAACGTAGGCGGTTGTGATGTTGACTTCCTCCATGTCCCCCCACTGCTGTCCTCACTGCACACCTCGCCTAGCCCCCAGAGACAGTGGAAGCACGTGGCTGCATCTGTGAGGTTCTTTGGGCTCCTCAGTGGCGCTGTAAGTGGGTACAGGAGCTCACGCTGGGATGGAGAGGTGTGTTCAGGCAAATTCACTGGAGAGGAGGCAAGTGGAGGGTCCGAGGGCTAGAGTCAAGCTGTCTGCTCTTATTGAAGATCCTTCTGCAGCCCCATCTACCCCACCCGGAACCTTCCAGGGAGACACTGGGATTCCCAATGTGGTTCTCTGTGTCCCGGCCTTGAGGGGGCTAAGTCTGCTCCCTGAGGCTGAGGCTGTCTAAAGAAGCTCTCCTCCTTTGTGTCAATTCCAGTTCTTGCCCAGATAGGCAACAAAAAAGGTTTACGTACGGCAGTTCTCACCCTGTAAGAATCTCCAGCGGGAAGAGCAAGGAGAAAACGTGCCCCCTTCCACATTGTGCCTGTTGGCTTTTGCCCGCCCGATGTCCTTCCTAGAGCTTAGCCTCGGGCAGTCTTGCTGTGATGTTCGGGAAGAAGGTGTGGGGTGTTGAGAGGCTCACCTTCGGGGAGGGGGGGAAGACTGGGGCTGCCCCAGGTGAGCTGGGAGGGGAGAAAGGACAGACGCAGCATCACTCCTAAACACAGGGCTCCCTTTCCTCCCTGAAACCCCTCTGGGCTTCAGGGAACTTGAATTTTTAAACAGCCCTTTGGCCCTAGAGTGGACAGAGTCATGTCCTTTGTTATCATATTCACTTTTATGCAATTCCCAAAACCACCATATCAGAAAGTATTCTTGTTAGCTTCTGCTATGGACTGAGCTGTGTCCCCCCAAAGTCCACATGGTGGAACCCTAACCGCCAACATCACTGTATTTGGAGACAGGGCCTTTAAGGAGGTAATTAAGGTTAAATAGGGTCATAAGGGTGGGGTCCTAATCCGACAGGACTGGTGTCCTTTGCAGAAGAGGGAGAGACAGCAGAGCTCCCCCTCCCGCCCCTGCACCACCCCTGCACCGCACACAGAGGACAAGTGGGGACCGGCAAGGAGGGAGCCCTCACCAGCCGTCCACCCTGATCATGGACTTGCAGAACCGCGAGGAACAAACGTCTGCCGTTGAAGCCGCTGGTCTGTGTTGTGTTGTGTGGCCGCCCGCGTGGATTCTCCCAGCTTCCTCTCACAGGCCTGCATGGTGAGATGGCTCGCCCAAAGTCCCCCACACCGGAGAGGACAGAGTGAGGGCCTGAACTAGGACTGGGTCCCACTGCACCCCGTCCTGGAGCCCAGGCCCTGCCCCTAGCAGTCTCCCTGGTGACCCTCCCGCCTGAGTTCTGGTCACAGCTTCTCCCCTGCAAACCCGCCCCACACTCCCTGTCGCCGCCCCTCCTTCCCGGAGCCCAGAGCCTTGGTGCTGGCCCCGGGGCTCTCGGGGACTCCGCGGTGCCGCGCTGCCACCTGCCGGCCGAGCCGCCAGCCCAGCCAGCCGCCAAGGGTTGTGTTTCCCTCCTGTTCTGTTTCTTTATATTGTGGAAGAACACTTCACAGGAGATCTGCCGACTTAAAAAGAATCTTAAGTGCACAGTACAGTATTGTTAATTGTAGGTACTGTGTTGTCCAGCAGACGTCTAGAACTTACTCATCTTTCCTAACTGGAATTTACTGCTCTGTGTCCCTCCCACTCCCGCGTCTCGCCCCCCTCCTTCCCAACTCATGCCTCGCCTTGTCCCCTTCAGGCATGCAGCTAACAGGACGGGTCCCGGGCCACAAAAGATAAAGGGAGGCAGACACACAGACGTGTCCTCTTGGCTCTGAGAAGAAAACTGACAGCACGTGGGGAAAAGTGACTGATCCCCAAGCTGTGAGGAACTCCACCAGGAGCACTGGAGACCTCCCCGCACATTCTGGGGAGGCGAGGTAGGCAGGTGCGTCTGGGAAGGCTGCAGGAAGAGCTGCCTGGCAGTGAGGACAGTCTTGGGGGCTGGTTTCTCTTAGGCACCGTCACACGGCCTCCTGTGGGGGACGCAATCCTGCCCCTATTTGACACACAAGGGAAATGAGGTTAGAGAGGTTATCAACCCACAAGCTGGTGTGGATGAACCAGACACAACTGCATATCAGTGTGGGTGTGGTTCAAGGGTATCTGAAAGCTCAGAACCTAGTAGGCAAAGAGTGTGAGTATTAATGTCAGTGCTTAGAAGGGGTCCCACTTTCTTTACTCCAGGAAACCCCAGCCTGAGCACCTTTCTGTGAGGTCACCTCACATTTAGGATAAGAGGGACCCATTACAGCTGACTGCAGCCCTCCTGAACCACAGGCTCCAGGCAAGAGAAGCAGAAGTCTGAGTGCGAGCCAGAAGAAGTGTCCGGAGAGCAGGAGGGCCGGGCGGGGCCGGGGGGGGGCGGGGAGGGGGCTGCCTGGGAAGCCACACAGCAGGGAGAAAGCACAGGTAACGGCCGAGATCCGTGGACTGGCACCTGCACTGGTCATGCCGTGCACCTGCAGGGGGTTCTTCATCTGTGGAGTGGGGAAAATACAATCACACCCATCTCACGGGGCTGTTTTGAAAATGAAGTGAAAACCATAGCCCTGTGTCAATTCTCAGTAAGTGCTGAACCAGAAATCAGGAAGAGTAGAGAGCGGATTCCTTGCCCCTCACCTCCGTCGACTATTATCTTATGTAACCACGAATTCAGCAGCTGCTCATCGCTGGGAAGCCCAGCACCTGATGACGAAAGGCTGTGCGGTGCCCCAGCCCATTCTGGAAGCCGCGAGCCGTCTTGCCCCTCCAGCTTGGCTCCGGTGACCTTCACAGATGTGGGCTTTGCCTCATTCCCCTGAATGCCTCAGCATCCTCGCGAGCTAGGTCTTACCCACCAGACTGACGCAGGTCCTGTAGGGAGCCCTGAACTTAGAGTCAGGGGGCTGGCCGTGGTCCAGGCTGGGCCACTCCCTGTGTTATTGTGGGCAAATCTCTTTCTTACTCGGGTCTTAGCAATTCCATCTATGAGCTGAGGGTACCTCTGAGTAGGGTGACCGGCCACTCTTGTCTACCCAGCCCTGCTTCTGTTACTTTTATCGGGAAAGCAGAAGATTTTCCAGGAAACCCCTCGAAGACATCTCCTTCGATTTCAGGGTCCAGAACTCATTCATGTGACTACTTCCAGCGACAACAGAAGCCTTAAGACAAGGAACCGGAGGCTCGGAGCCGACCCACCAGGACCACGTCTCAGCAGAGCTGCACGTGCAGCCCAGGGCGGCCAGACTCCGTGGCCTCGCCCTTCTGACAGCAGGCTCCTGGGCGCTCCCCTGACCTCGCGCCGTACCCGGACTCTGCAGGCACGCCGAATACATGCAGCATCGCTCATTCCTGGATTGATTCGTCTCCCGTTTCTGACTTCTGACAAGCTCCACTGTTTGTACGAAACGGC
>NW_022589800.1:2517746-2535637 GCF_004348235.1 Phoca vitulina
CAATTACACTTGCATGGGGTGCTCTCTGCTGTGACTTCAGTTGGTCAGATGTGAGTTGCTGGCTTTTGTGACCCCAGAAACCCTCAACGGTGACATACTGGAGAAGGACGGCGGCATAATGGGGGGGCCTCTGGGTCCTGGCTCTCAGAGCCAGCTTAGGGTGACACTGGCAGTCGGCTTCTGAATGACACCCAGCTTGCACGGGCGAATCGCAGCTCCGGCTGCAGTTTCCCAAGCTCCTGTTGATCCGAACCCAGTCTGACCTGGAAACCGTTCTGCTCTCCCAATCGTGCTCAGGAGGCAGCCCAAAGCTCTGCCATGACGTTTGTGTGGACAAGAGTGGGACGGGATGATGGTCTTTCTGGGTGCTGGCCGTTACAGAAAAGGCACCTGCGTCTCCCTTTCAGTCATGAAGTTTGGACACGAACTTCTCAGAGGGGGTCTCTTCTCCCCAGGACGCCTCACACACCGGATGGGTCAGTTGCTTTGGGGAAGTACGGGATGCTGGGCTCCTGGCTGTCCTCCGTTATGAGAGGGCACCGCGGCGCCCACTGTTTGCCGACCCGTCCCAAAGCGGCACTGAGGTTAGATGCCTGGCCACTTAGCAAACCAGTGCATCTCCCCCTCACACTGCGCTGGTGGTGACCCTCGGGTGAGGGTATGATGGACTCTGCAGTGCTGGCCCAGGCCTGGGAAGGTGCCTCTCCCATGGCCCCAACCTCCTCATCAGTCTGTCTGCTCCTCAGACTCTCGTCCATACGGCCACCAGCAGGGCATGCGTGCATCCCTCAGCCCCGCACCCGCCTCCGTGGCTTCTTGTCACCGCACAGCTCTTACTGGTGCCCACATGGTGTCCCTTGCGGTCAGGTCCCAACTTTCTTCCCAGCGTCTCTATCAGTTCACGCGCTGTATGTGCATTGGTCCGCTTGGGCTGCCATGCAGACCACCACCCCGGGGGCTGGAAGTCCACGATCAAGGTGCCGGCAGGGTCGTTTCTGGGGAGGTCTCTCTTCCTGGCCTGCGGATGGCCACCTCCGCTCATGCCCTCATGTAGCCGCCCCTCTGTGTGAGCACATGCCTCATGCCTGTTCCTCTTCTTCTAAGGACTCCAGTCCTGACGGCCAGGACTTAACCTGAATCACCTCCTTAGAGATCCTATCTCCAAACACAGTCACGCTGGGGGTTACGGCTTCAACGTATGAATTTGGGGACACACAGTTCCATCCAAAACACTCTGTAAACACACTGTGACTTTTCATATCTCCGTGGCTTCCTCTCCTGCCCATCCCAAGGGGTACCATCCTCTTCCTGATTTCCCATCTACTGAACTGTTCCTTACTCTGCCCAGTTTAAATGTCCCCTTTGAGGAGCAGTGACCAGTGGGGGAGATGGGCCAGTGTGAGCCCTAGCCCACTGTCTCAGACCCTGAGATGTAGTCATGCTGGTGGGGCTAAGGTGGCCCGTCCCAGCGTGGGCACACGGGAAGCCGCCGAGGGAATGATTCCTGGTAATTTTATAATTTTGGTACCATCTGCCATCTGTCACAATAAGTTACACGCCCATCAGAACAAGGGGTTTAGGAGGACTCCTGCATGTATGTGTGTCACCCCAGGTGGTGAAGCTCCCCCAGAGTGAAGATCTCGGCTCACTCGTCTCTGACCGTCTATCCCTCAGGCCACCCATAGTGTATCATCGAAGTTCAACAACAACAGCACCAAAGGGCTGGCCGTGGTTGGGTCGCTCTGAACGTTCCAGCAGAAGGTGAGCCCTGAGAACATCGCTTTCCTTTTGCATGTCTGTTGCTTGCAGAGTTAGGAGGGACACGAATTGGCGTGTGATGCCTGCCTTGACCTTCTGCGTGGGGAGAAGGCAGGTGTGTACCTGGGGGCAGCAGGCACTGGGGGTTATGGTCATGCCGCCAGAAAGAAGACACCATGTGCAGGTCAAGGACAAGGCCGAAGACAGAGGCCAACCTGCCCACACCTGGATCTCGGGCTTCCAGCCTCCAGAACTGACTCCTGGGCCGGGTTCACAGTTAGCTGTGGGGCACCCTCATCTTCGAAGTGGCTGCCGGAGGTGCCGAGAGTTTAGTGCAGACCTCAGCTCATCCTCCTGGGTTCCACTCACTCTTGCAGGGTCCCAGGCCACCTGCCCTGTGGACGTGCAGCCGCCGCCTCAGACAGATGGGTGACCAGCCAGTCTCTCACCACAGTTACGCATCGCCAAATCCCTACCATACCACCTCTTACTGTATATATTGCCTGGTGCCCCTGTGTCTTTCCTTGAGGCCCAATGACACAGGAAGCATAGCTACCAAAGCTTTTGGAGAATCACTATGCTGAACTCCTGTCTTGAACGTCCCCCACCCAGGTAACTCGGTACAGGGGCTGCGCGTGCTCTGGAATGAGCAGGAGCTCTGAGCCACAAGGGTGGAAATTATGTGTCAGTGGCCTGTGGCTCGTGGGTCAGGGTCAGACAACCAGTGACAAAGAGTGTCGCTGCTGTGGATTCGCAACCTCTTGGGGAGCTTCTCGTGTGTAATCTGAAACCAGCCCCAAACTCTGAGGGCTGGGAGAGACCCGAGAAAGAGGCAGCCACTCCAGGTTGGCAGATGGCAGGTTTAATAAGCAAAGAAAACTTACTTGTGGGGCTTGTCCTGGGCATCTGGAAGATGAGGGGATCCCTGCATCTGCCCGGCAGCATCTTAGAAGTTTATATGGCGGTCCTAATGGGGCTCAGTCACAAATACCAGCAGATGGTCTCAGTGCCACATCCCTATCCCAAGGCTGTGTCCTCGGGGCAGCCTCTGGGAGCAGGAAAGGCAAGCAGAACCTACATTCCCAGGACAGAGGAGGGGATGAGGAGCCTCGATCGCCTGGCCCTGCTCACGAGTTAACCAGCGTCACATCTGTGTGATGACATTCCCCAACGCTCTACCCCTCGTGACCAGCATTTTTAATCTCACACCACCCCTCCTTCTGCAAGGTGCCCTGAGCCATCAGCAAGGGGTTTCACTAGCCTGGAGGTGGCACCTTTGGCGGCTCCCTGGCTCCGCTGGAGACAGATGCCTCAGCAGCAACACAAACATACACAAGAGAAAACGCTGATGAAGCCAACAATTGCCAAAATCAGTGACAACTTTCTCCACCAAGAGCCCCATGATCTGAACTACTGATTTGTCATGTCCCCTAGGCTGGGGGTTGGGTCACTCAGGGTGTTCATTTGTATCCTCATGCCATTCAATAAAGATGAAGCATTAGCTCACTCATCAGGCATAAAGACACGACATTCTGCTTGGATGATGGCAAAGGTGCCTCCCTGCGAGGCAGTAATATTGTCCAGGGGCATCTTATTCTGGAAGACAGCCTTTCTCATTAGAGTCATTTCAGTGTTCAGTAAGGACAGGGCTTGTTGGTTATCATTTAAGGCTTGCTGGGTGAATTTAGGAAGGGCTTCTATGTGTTCTATAATGTTCTCCAGGTCAATGGAGGGAACAAAGATGGTGGACAAATGTCGAATCAGTGGTAAACAGAACACTCCCCCAACACTGGCCTTGAGGAGAGGGAGGTTGGCAGTTTTAGGAACTTGACCTGGTTGTATATGCCATGCATGTTGGCTGGAAGAGGTAGCACTGGCAGGCATGAGGAGGCTGGGGGTGGGATATGCCAGACCAGGACCCCCACCTTCTCCTCTCTTCCAATGGTGCATGCTCCATTCTAGGTGTGGTGCATTTCAACAGGTCTGGCTTGCCACAGGACAGTGGGATCCCAAGGAGACTGAGTGGTTCCTCCTCACCCAAGAGTGGGCAGTAACTCACCCATCCCAGCAGGATGTCTGGCTGCAAATTCCAGCAGGTGACTCCTTTCCCAGGTGTGATGAGGCTTGGTGCTCTCACCAGCATGGCACATTGATCCATGGTGGGAGTGGGGGTAACGGCTGTTTCCTGTGATTTCCACACCTTTATGGTGTTGGGTGCCTCAGCAGGGGTCCCCAGTCTGGCATGGGGGGTAGCCGGTCCTTCTGGGTGATCATTCAAATGTATTAAAGCCTGGACAGGACTGTAGTCCATCCTGCCAAGGTGGTTTTACCTGTTGGTAATTTAATCTGCTGCATTAATATTCCATTCTTCCTTTCCATTAATCCTGCTGCTTGTGGATTATAGGTGAGATGGATCCTCCATTCAAAGTCAAGTTTGTTTGCCCGGGCTTGCACATCATGACCTTTGAAATGCACCCCCATCACTGTCTATTGGACAAGGGCATCCATACGTGGTGCTCAGCTCTCTAATCCCCTGATGATGGTGGCATGGAGATGGGAAAGCTTGGGTGAGGCCAGAACTGTTGTCTCACAAACCAAGACATATTTAGAACACTCATTTAGAGGGAGGGGGCTGATATAATCAATTTGCCAATTCCTCACAGTTTGGGAACTCTGGTGGATGGCCCAGACTCCTCTGGCAGTTGCCTTGGGTGCTCTTTAGAACACACAGAACATGCTCTTACCACATTAACCAGGTCATCTTATTTCAAGGGCAGGTGGCAGCCTTAGCAATAAGTCACCCCACCCAGGTACCATGGTAACCACTCTTTCTAGGCATCCAATCTGCTGTATCTACTAAAGGGTCAGTTGCTCAGGTTCGTTCCCAAGCGAGGGCCCTGACTGCCAGTGGTGCTAGTGCCTTATGAACCAGGACATGGAAGACAGTGAGGACCGCCTGAGGCTCTTCCAGGCACTCAAATGTCCCCCACACATCCTGATCCTGCAAGGGTCCACTCATGATTAACCATCCCTCCACCTTCCCATTGTCCAAGCCGCGGCATTTATCCCTCTAGAACAGCCCAACTGTCTGGGCGAAGGGCTAATGGCCAGGGCTCGTGAGTGATCACCAGCCAGACCGCTCTGAGCTCAGCCCACTGGCTGCTCTGGTTTGTTCCTGTTTTTATCCAGACGGTGTCAGTGTTGGGCTGACTAGTGACCACAGACCTCGTGGATGGATTGTCTCAGCAGGAATTTCCCTACTCCCTTGCTACAAGCTGCAGGGGCCAGCACAGGAATGGGGTGGGGACATCTGGGGGATCCGCATTCTCCACAGGGCCTAGTAGCACCGAATTTCTGGGGACAGTGAACTGGTGCGCAGGGCGCTCCTCTGTGGCAGACAGGAGTGTCGCTTAGTCACTAAGGGAATTTGAGCCATGGCAGAGGTGGGTTGCTGGAACATATTCTCACCCCACCCCTTGACAAGCAGGGAAGTTCTCACCATGATACACTGTCCTTTAGAGAGAGGCTCCAGCTGGAGGAACGCTGGGCCCACTGGTAGGAGCAGCGCTCTATAGGGTTATTGGGCTTCTGCTCCTTCCAGAGCTGGACCAAAAGTCCTAGGGCACTGTCCCCTTCGTTGTCTCTGCCACAATGCCCAACCCATGCCTTCCAGAGTCACAAACACTTCTAACTCTAATGGCAGCTCTGCTTGGAAGATGCAGGGAAGGAAGGGGCAGAGATGCAGGTCTGAACTGTTGTTCAGGTTTTAAGGCTGACCAACACAGGGCTAAGTTGTCAGTCTATCTGTTTAGGTGGGGTCTCCACCTAAATGAGGCCAAACCACATTTGCTTCCAGGTTATTTTTACCAGACACTTACTAGCCTCTTGCCTTTCTGAGGTCCTTCTCTGTCCCAGGTCTTTCCATTCCTGGGATTTGTCAGTCTTCCCAGATCAGCAATGATTGCCCAACATCATAAGTGTCCTGCCCCAGGACTGGGCTCAGCATGGATGTCAGGGTCCCACACCAGGTGCTGGGATGGACTGGAGAATCTTGGCTTTCATTGCTGCAGTGGATGTGGCCCAGAAGAGCCATCACCTCCCCACCGCCACTCCCCACAGGTCAACCAGTGGTCACAGCCTCTTGATCCTCCAATAACTGCCTCATGGCACTGGGTCCTGGGGCCACTGCCAACCTCACAGGAGTAGTTCCCAGAATGTTCTGTGGTCAGAGAGAGGTTGAAGGATGCTCCTCCAAGAGATGCTGCTATGCTCCCCAGAGTGACATGCTTGTGATACAGGATTGTGGGAGAGCCTCTTTAGACCTTGTGGTGAAGCTCTGCCATGTCCCCCATGTCATTCTGGACCCCAGGGCTGAGGGCTATGACAGAACGCAACCCTGGACACGACAGAGACAAAGGAGCCATCAGAGGAGGCCCGTGCTGTCCATCTCTCCACCTACCCAAGAAGGTTAGGCTAGGTCAACAGTCAGCTCTTAATATGCAACATCTCACAGTCCTGACTTTGCACCCAGAAGGATCTGTTAGATCCTTCGGCCTGTTAGAAGGAACTCTGGACACCATTCTTCTATACAACCATCCGGAGCCCTGGATGTCCATAGATTTCACACGGCAGTCTTGCTGGTGCCTTCAATATCCTCCTTCCTGTCACCATACGTAAGAGCAGCAGCACCAAGGAGCTAGCCTATAACAGCCCACCACATCAAGTAGCTAACTGAGATCTGTAGGACCGGGTCCTCTGGGTCCTCACTGAAATGTTCTCATTACCCCCTGGGGACACTGACCTTAGTTTGGGAATTGCTGGTTGAGATGAATGTTTCCACACTTATCGCAAGCCCAAATGTGTCTCCATGACACTGTTTACTATTCCGTCTCCCTCCTGTAATGCTCCAGGTTTGTGAACTGTGGCTCCCAGTTGTTTTCCACGTGGTGTCAGGGACCACTCCTCATGGCCTCTGTGGACCAGTATGATGCCTTATGGAACAGAGAATGTGACCACATTTCCTGTGATTAGATGCCAGAGGGCTGGAGAATTGGTTTGGCTCTGAGGTAGGACAGTGAGCAACCACTGCAGATGTTTCAGGTGGTCTCCCCCAAGAGGAGTAAAGGGGAGAATCATTTGCCAGGTCAAAAGCTACCATGGCAGGTACTAAGAGTAAGCTGACTTGCTCTATCTACCAAACAGGCCAGACACCTATGATGAATGGGGATGTGGGAGGACTCACCACCCTGCCTCTCTCCAATTAATCTACAAATTCAGTAAAATCCCAATAAAAATCCCATTTGGACAGTTTGAGCCATTCAATATACTTACTCTAAAATTTTTACAGAATATCCATTCATCTGTTGAAGGGCATCTCGGCTCTTTCCACAGTTTGGCTATTGCAGACATTGCTGCTATGAACATTGGGGTACATGTGACCCTTCTTTTCCCTATATCTGTGTCTTTGGGGTAAATACCCAGTAGTGCAATTGCTGGGTCATAGGGTAGCTCTATTTTTAATTTCCTGAGGCACCTCCACACTGTTTTCCAAAGTGGCTGGGCCAACTTGCATTCCCACCAACAGTGTAAGAGGGTTCCCCTTTCTCCACAACCTCTCCAACATTAGTTGTTTCTTGCCTTGTCAATTTTTGCCATTCTAACTGGTGTAAGGTGGTATCTCAGTGTGGTTTTGATTTGAATTTCCCTGATGGCTCATGATGATGAACATTTTTTCATGTGTCTGTTAGCCATTTGTATGTCTTCTTTGGAGAAGTGTCTGTTCCTGTCTTCTGCCCATTTTTTGACTTGATTATTTGTTTTTTGGGTGTTGAGTTTGAGAAGTTCTTTATAGATTTTGGATATCAGCCCTTTATCTGTAGTGTCATTTGCAAATATCTTCTCCCATTCTGTGGGTTGCCTCTTTGTTTTGTTGACTGTTTCCTTTGCTGTGCACAAGCTTTTTATCTTGATAAAGTCCCAAAAGTTCATTTTTGCTTTTGTTTCCCTAGCTTTGGAGATGTATCTTGAAAGAAGTTGCTGTGGCCGATGTCAAAGAGGTTACTGCCTATGTTCTCCTCTAGGATTTTGATGTGGTCCATATATACTATGGAATATTACTCAGCCATCAGAAAGGATGAATACCCAACTTTTACATCAACATGGATGGGACTGGAGGAGATTATGCTAAGTGAAATAAGTCAAGCAGAGAAAGACAAGTGTCATATGGTTTCACTTATTTGTGGAACATAAGGAATAGCATGGAGGACATTAGGAGAAGGAAGGGAAAAATGAAGGGGGGAAATCAGAGGGGGAGATGAACCATGAGAGACTATGGAATCTGAGAAACAAACTGAGGGTTTTAGAGGGGAGGGGTGTGGGGGGATGGGTTAGCCTGGTGATGGGTATTAAGGAGGGCACGTACTGCATGGAGCACTGGGTGTTATACGAAAACAGTGAATCGTGGATCACTACATCAAAAACTAATGATGTACTGTATGGTGACTAACATAACATAATAAAATAAATAAAATTTTTATAGAATAATAAAAATCTATAAAAGACTTCAGTAAACATTTTTGACAAAAATAACTTTGATAAAGAAAAACAATGAGGGGTCTTATGTTATCAGGTATTAATATATATTAGAAGGCCAGAGCAATAAAAGCAGTATAATATATGTGCAAAATCAAGCAAAACAATGGAACAAAATAGAGAGATCATAAGTAGGCCCCATGTATGGATGGAAACTGAAAGTTGACACCACAAAATAATGGGAATGCATGGCCTGTTCAGTATATAATGTTAGGAAAACTGGCTTACTCTCTGGAGAAAAAAAAAAAATTGGATCTATACCTAATATCAAATGTAAAGGTAGGCTCTGAAAGACCTAATCCATAAAAACCAAATTATAAAATCAAGGGAAGATAATCTAGGAGGTTTTCATTGTGACTTTGGGGTTGGGAAAGACTTCTTAAACACAAATTAAAAGATGAAAAATTAATGAATTTGCATGAAAACAAAAAATCCTGCTCAATAAAAGACCATTTGGACAAAGCTGATGGGCAACAGAATGGGAGGTAACACTTGCAAAGTCTAGAACAAGCAAAGGACTTATTTTTTTTAAAGATTATTTATTTAAGAGAGAGAATGAGAGAGAGAGAGCACATGAGAGGAGAGAGGGCCAGAGGGAGAAGCAGACTTCCTGCTGAGCAGGGAGCCCGATGCGGGACTCGATCCTGGGACTCCAGGATCACGACCTGAGCCGAAGGCAGTTGCTCAACCAACTGAGCCATGCAGGCGCCCCGCAAAGGACTTATTTAAAGAAAGCAGTAGCTCATGGATATTAACTAGAAAAAGAAAAAATAATATTAAGGAAATGGGCAGTTATTTCACAGAAGAGGAAGTCCCCCAAACCCTTACTTACTAGTAATTAGAAAAATGGAACCAACAACACCATGAGATCTCTCTTTATGTCCATTGGGTTGGCAAAATTTAAACACTAAATAATGCCAAGGCAAACCTTGAGTCCCACTCCTGGGTATGTATCCAGAGAAATTCTCACACGGTCCAAGGCAGGACAGGAAAGAGGGGTTTGTTGGAGTTTGTCAGTTTGAAGTAGCGATAGTTGGGGGTAATGTAAGTGTCCATTGCTGGGGGATCGGATAAGGAAAGGGTGTTGGAACAATGTGCAGAAGTTAGGAACAGTGGACTAGGTGTACACACAACAAGATGGATAGATGAGAAGAGAGCACCACGTGAAAGATGGTGCCATACCTTATGTAAATAAAAAATTTAGGTTCACAGAAAATCATGCATTTCAATGAAGGGAACTCCCCAGACACATTAGAATGGTTGGAGGCTGGAGCAAGGGGGTAGAAGCTAAAGATACAGACTATAAATAAAGAAAACTGGAGAAAGTTGGTGTGGCCAGCACCGGGAGTGAGCCCTAAGGGAGGGACTCTGTACCTGAGCTACAAAATGAAGAGGAAGGAAAACAACACAACAAAAAAGGAATGAAGCATTAGGAAGAGAAAATGTAATGTAGGATAAACGTGTCATAAAACAAAGGGAATTTTGTATTTGGTGCAAAACCAAAGCTCAGCCCTGCATTCTGAACATTACACGCAAGGGACATGCAGAGAGGGAAGTGGCTCGGAAAATCAGAAGTAGAAGAACCACAGAAGCTCATCGAGGAAGGAGCCTGAGGGGCAGCGGAAGAGAAGAGCCTGCTGTGGATGGGGAAACTCTGAGCTCTCGAACCTCTGGAGTTCAAGACCACAGTGTCCACACGCTGACCTGTGGGCCGCAGGAGGTGGAAACAGACCAGCGCAGGGAGAAGCCTGTGGGTCCACCACAGATGAGGTAGATAAAGATAAGGATGCATGAGATCCGAACAATGGGATGAGGACAGAGACCCTCAGGAGTTTATGCCGAACTCTCAATCCTGGGGACAGAGAAGTCACTTTCTGTTAAGAACTTGTAGATGATCTATAAAAACTGATCGTGTCTGAGGTCCCCAAGGAAACCTTTAAAAATCATAAAGGTAATTTAAGTTATTTTAAAAATCACACAATGAGGGGAAAATCCTTTCGTGAGGCACTTTTTTTTTTTAAACCCTGCTTTAAATCAGCTTTGAGGTCAAAGAAGAAAAAAATAAAATTGATGTTGTAGACCAGAGAATAACAGTAATCGAAACACTGCATAAGAAACTGACACAGCCTTGATATCAAAGCTTTCCACAGAAAGAATCAAAAGCTACAGACAAACCCTCATTACAAATATCTATGCAAAATCCCCCATAAGATGCCATCATATGGAAATCAGCGGGGAATTAATATACATCACAGGCAGGGAGAGTTGTGAGAATTGTTCACTATTAGGGCATCTATTAAAGTAATTCACTGTATTATGTTAAAGGATAACAGAAAGATATTTTCAAAATTCAACGTCTACTTCAGATTAAACAGTAAATAAAATTCTTATTAATTTTGGATAGAAGGTAATTTCTTGATGTTATAAGTGCATATATCTTAAATTAAAAGCCAGCATCATGGCTAATGGTGAAACACACAGCATAGCAGTTACATTTGGGAACAGAACAAGGATGCCTCTTATCCTCACGGGTACTTGACATTGTTCTGGAAAATCTGGCCAGTGCTTTTGGGGAGAGAAGGAAACACGTGCTCTACCATACAAGCAGAAGGAAGCGGGACTGTCCCATCTGCAGATAGGACCATATGCCCGGAGACCTGAGGAGAGTAAATGACACTTAGCGACGACAAGAGAATTCTGTGTGAGCCAGGTCCACAATCAGCTGGTAAAACCCAGTAATTCATGACGTCTAGGGGGTGTCTGGGTGGTGCAGTCTGTTAAGTTTCCGACTTTTGATTTCAGCTCAGGTCACAATCTCAGGGTCGTGGGATCAAGCCCCGAGTCCGGCTCCATGCTCAGCCAGGAGTCTGCTGGAGATTCTCTCTCTCCCTCTCTCCCTCTGCCCCTCCTACTGCTCGTGCTCTCTTTCTCTCTCAAATAGATAAAAAATTTTTTTAAATAAAACAAACATCTAGGAAATATGATGGGCTAAAAATTCTATACAATGGGTTCAGTAGTTTAAAAAGTCTAAAAATAAAATTGACAAGAAATAGGTAGAACTTAAAAGATAAAAAAAAAAATTAGACTCTAATGACAGATCTAAACAAAGCCAGAATAAATGGTGTGATATAGTTTGGCCTTGGGCTGGAAGATTACATTGTAAAAATACCAAATCCTCCTAAAGGTAACTTATTATTTCTGCAATCACAGTTAAAATACCAATAAATCTTCTGAAGCTTTACTAACAATATAAGGAGCTAACATGTAGAACCTAGCCCATAATACGGGCTCAGTAATTATTTATCAACATAGGTAACTAGTCTGGAATATATATATATATATATATATGTTTTATGTCCAATTTTCTTCTCCTGATATCCACCCAGATTCAAAACTTAGTTACTAATGTCTAAAAGGAACCACCCACTCAAATGTTTGTTGAGACTTGGCATTAGTAAAGTTGAGGGGCTCGCAGGGCAGGTTGCCACCTAAAGCATGTGGTTTCTTCCTTCCCTTCACTCTGCACACCCGGACGCAAACCCAATCAAGGTACGCAGCAAAACAAAGGGTACTTTTGAATCAGGATTCTCCTTCTTGAGAGGGCGGTCTTAGCTTAAAACCTGCGCACACGCACACGCACACGCAGGTCTGTAAAATGTGTGTTGACATTGTATGGTTAAATTTAATAAGCAGTATAGTGATACTAGTTTACAGTACAATAAAGTCAAAAGTATACCATCATTCAAATATACTCATATGTTCATAAAAATGCTTTAGAAGAATCAGCATATTAACAGCAGTTACTTCCAAATATTAGAATCCTGGCTGATTCTTTTCTTTTTTGTCTAATGTGTTTTATATTTGTAATTTAAGAAAGTGTTTTAAAAAGAAATTTTTTAAAAGTTAGTTTCTTCCCAGGACACTTAGAATGGAAATGAAGGGACGCCTGGGTGGCTCAGTTGGTTGAGTGTTTGACTCTTGATTTCGGTTCAGGTTGTGATCTCAGGGTTGTGAGATCAAGCCCCACGTCGGGCTCTTTGGTCAGCATGGAGTCTGCTTGAGATTCTCTCCCTCTGCCCCTGTCCCTCCTCGAACTTGCTCTCTCTTTCTCTCTAAAATAAATAAATCTTTAAAAAAGAAAAAGGACGGAAATGAAATGCCCACATTTCTAGCAGATATAGGGCCCATCTCCTTTGTTCTGTCCTCAGGGGCAGCTACGTCTCTCCAGGGAGACAGCACTGGGATCTCCAAAGATCTTTGGGAAGACACTGGAAAATCTGGGCCAGGGTGTCACCAAGTTTGGCTCCTCTGGGAGTTGGATATGTCCCCAAATACAGGTGGGGCTGAGGCCCTGGGGTAGGAGGCATTTTGGAGTCCTGCTGAGGGGCTTTGGGAACCACAGGTGAAGGGTTCAAGTCCATCCAGCGCTGGGGGCCACCCAGGCCTGAGAGGCCCAAAGGGAGAAAACCTGCCAGTCTTCAAGAAAAACGAGGCAAGAATGCTGCAGAGAAAAGTAAAAAGGTGGTAAGGAGGGGACGGTCCAGGAAGAGATTGTCCAGACAAATCAGGGGGTCTCCCCAGAGAAGTGAGGCCCAGAGTAAGGAAGAAGGCCAGCCCGAGCCCCAGCCCCACCTTCCAGGTGAGACTGTCCCAGATCTGCAGTCTGGAGCACGCCCAGGACTCCTTCCAGACAGAAGGTCTTTATAAGTGGTGAGTATTTGGTCAGTCCCAGTTCCATGCGGACGCTGGACCAGTCACTGGCCCACTTCTCTGACAGAGATCATGAGCGTCAGAGAAGTTTGCTACTTATATGGCTGGTGAGTGGGGGAGACAGGCCTGAAGCCCCGCACAGCTGACCCCAATCTGGGTCCCTCCCCATACCCAGCGCTGATGCCGTGTCGCTGAACGAGCCGCAGGCCTTCACAGGCTTCTGACGCTGGGCGTCGGTCCAGTGGTTCTGAAGACCTTCTCTCCACAGGACTCCCCGACCCTGGTCCCCGACTCCCGGCCTGAGGATTGGGGTGCTCCACCAGAGCGGGGGCTGGGATTGGGCAAGTGGTCCCACTGGCCTCCACCCAGGCGCAAGCTCTGTGGAGGCTTTGGGATCTGTGCCAGGCTTTCTGGACTTTACCTCCGCCCTCAGGGAGCTCTGTCCTTGACGGTTTGTGGCCTGGTTTCCTGATGGACCCAGAGTCCTTCCGACTTCCCTCCCGCCTTCCAGGGTCCGTGTCCCATTGGAATCCCAGGTTGGAAACAGCACCCGGATCTTCCCCAGCCCGCATGCCTCCGATTCTGGGATCGATTCTGATGAGCAGAGTTGTTTCGGGGAGAGGCCTCAGAAGAGCTGATGGGATCGCAGAGCAATATGAGCAGTGTGGCCCGGATTAAAATCACTCAAGTCCTGGAATTCTGAGGCCTCATAATCATTTCCCTGGTGTTATGCCCCAACTCACAGCCACAAAAGCATCAGTGCTCTGTCTTCCTGAGATGGCAGATACAGGCTAATAATAGAACGCACAGGAGAGTCCTTCACGACCCTGGACTAACCTCACATAAACTCTGGTGCTGTCCTGACCACTCTCCCACAGAGAAGGAGGGACAGCTCTGAAGGAGGGACAGCTGTGGTGAACAGTGAGGTGACCTGGAGGTGGCCATGCAGAGAGTGGGGAGAAGGTTCTCAGAGCTGGATGGCCGGTTCCCACCCCAGGCCCTGCCCTCACCTACCTTCCCACACTGCACCTGCATCCTCACTGTGATCACAGTCAAAGGTCTCAACCTGCTCACATTCAGCCAGCATCCTCGGTCCCGTTGCAAGGGCCACTTGAAGAAACACGGACGGGTCTTCCTCTGCCAATGGCAGGTACAGCAGGCCTGCAGGGGTGTGCTTGGCCGCTCCGCAGACCGGCTCCCGGCACACCACGGCCACGTCCTTCATGTCCCAGCCGTCGTCACACACGGTGCCCCAGCTACCGTCCCGTTCCATCTCCACCCGCCCTTCACAGCGGTGGGGACCATTTGTCAAGTGGACTTTGGATGGGGCTCTGCAAACAAGAGGGGTCGGAGCACACTCAGAAATGTGGGAGGGAAACAGGAGAAGCTGTTTGGTGGGGGTGGTGTGGGGGGGGTAGAGGGCTTGCTGACATAGGGAATCCGTCTCCCAAGGGCAGCCCCCACCTAAAGAGCCCTGGGAAAAGCAGCCCTGCATTCTGAAGACAAAGGAATGTAGGGACATAGGGATTTATGCTTTGATTCTCAGGAGCTCAGAAAGATCTCAGAAAAGCAGAGAGAAGGCTAGAACTAGGTCTTCCCTAGAGATGGAGCCTGGGGACTCCAGCATTCCGGTGGACTGAGCTGCCCGGCTTCTTCTGAGAGCTGCTTCACACCCCACTGGTGACCTCACCCATCCCAAGGCTGCTCCTTCTGCAGGGGGGCAAACACGCCACAGGGTCAACCTGCGCTCTGTACATTTCTTTGTTTGCTTTTCCAAACTGGAGTGATTTGTAAGGAGGCTTTTCTGGAGGGTCTCCAGCAGAGAGGAAGGATGGAGCCCAAAGCTGTCAGTGACCAGCCTCCCTTCTGAGAACAAAAATGATGGAGAGACACAACAGAAAGAGGGGTGGCAAAGGACAGGACCCTAAGAGCCAGCCACGCACTAAGCCACGTCCAGTCCCCAACTCTCCCACCTGCTGCACTTGTGGTTTTTTCTGGCTCAAGCCAGTTTGTATGGCATTTCTATCCTTTGCAACCAAAGTGCCCCATCTGACATGGTCAGTTACCAACTTCACAGCAGAGCCCCTGCAGAAATAGTAAACCTGGAAGAATGACAGGTAGCATATGAATGTGATTCTCAGAAACTCACAGATTGAAAAGACGAAGCGTATATAAGGCGCCATGGAGACTGACTAGATAAGCAACCAGCTTCATCGGATAGAAAAATAAACACCAAACTTTGTATATCAAACAGAAAATTCACATTCTTTTCAAATTCCATATAGAAGGGCGTCTGAGTAGCTCGGTCAGTTAATGATCTGACTCTTGGTTTCAGTTCAGGTCATGATCTCAGGGTCATGGGATCAAGCCCCATGTCGGACTTTGTGCTCAGTGGGGTGTCTGCCTGAGGATTCACCCTCTCCCTCTGCCATTCCCCCGCTCGCACTCACTCTCAAATAAATAATAAAAATTTTTAAAATAAATAAATAAAATAAAATAAAATTGCATATATAGCATTTACAAAAATGACAACTGTGTGTTAGGCCATAAAAACATTTTTAGGAAGTTCCCCAAAGTAAAAGTCATGCATCTATATACTTTAATCAAGTTTAACCACAAGGACAAAGAAAAAATCTATAAGAAATTAATGAACTAAAGGATAAAAGTGAAATCTATTCATAAGGAATTGTAAGTCTCCAGTTACAAAAGAAATGAAAACCCATATTCCACATAATTTAGAAATTAAACAAATGAAAATGTTAGACATTGAAACTTATACGGGGAGATGCAAGCAGTACTTAGAAGAAACATGTGTTTTAGATGCATTTACTACATGCAAATAAAGATGAAGAGTAAATAAGCATTTACTTGAGAAGTTAAGGAAGGAGTAACATAAAATAAGCCTAAAGCAAAAAGGAAGAAAACATACTGAAGGTGAGGGAGAAGATGAACTAGAACTAAATGAACTAGAAAACCAAAACCCAAATAGATTTGAGTTATAAAAGTGCACCTGAGTCTCGAGAAAGAGCCATAACATAGACCCTCGTGGGCCAGTCTGATTCAGAAGGAAGTCACGCAAACGGAACAAAGGATAGAAAAATTGGAAAGACTAATAAGAAAGCAGATCTGACGCTGGGAGTCAAGATCTCACAGGCTTGGGAAGTCCTTGCGGCTGATTCCAGAGACGTTTCAAGTAGCAGGTGAGTCCAACACAAAACCGTTTAAAACAAAACTGCTGCAGACACGGTGACCACGCAGTGCTTCTGAAATCATACCTATGAGGCTAACCTCTCCCTGACACCAAACCCAGAAAGTCACGTAGCTACTGCCCACGAGGACATGGTGACTAAGAAGGGCTCGGCAGGAACCCGATGACTTCCCAGAGGAGGACTCCTGTAATGCACATCTCTACAGTGATGCGTTAGAGGGGACACGTGGTGTGACCACCGCGATGCTTCCCGACCCCAGCCTCCAGCTCCACCTTGGGCCAGCGGCAGAGCGACCTAGGAGAGGTACCGAATCTAAATCTCATTTCCTCGTTAGTAAAATGAGCGTTGTTATGGAGGTTGAGTTTGGATCCCGGAATTTGTTCATGGTTTTTCCATCGTTTCCTGAGTATTGACGAGGCCAGTTGGGGCGGGGTGGGCGGGGGTCTGCAGAGATCGGCAGGGTGGGCGGGGTGAAGGCCCCTGCAGAGCACAGTCCCGAGAGCTGAAGACCAGTTTCCTGACCACAGGATCACCCAGCGCAAAAGACGCTTGGCATAACTGCAGCTGGTCCTCTAGAAGGAGATACGGACATGTCCTACCTGTGATGCTGAGTGGTACCGCCTCGCTGCGCTGGGCCCCCAGGCCATTGTTGGCTTCACAGGAGTAGTTTCCAGAATGTTCTGGGGTCAGAGAGAGGTTGAAGGACACTCTTCCTCCAGAGGGGGCCGAGCTGCTCCCCAGGGTGATATCCTCGTGATAAAACCGGTACTGGATTGGGGGAGAGCTGCTCTGGGCCTCACAGCGAAGCTCCACCACGTCCCCCACCACGTCCCGGGTCCCGGGATTCCTGAGGGTGAGGACGGGGCAGGACGCTGGGACTGAGGGAGACAGGGCCAACGTCAGAGAGTGTCTCTCCTGCTGGACGGCCTTACAGCCCACTCTGTCCTTGTCCCAGGTCCTTGCAGGGTCCCTCCAGCCCATGAGGGATGCCTTGTGTCCCTTTGTCCCCCTCCTCTAGCTCATCTGTCACTGTCACCACCACCTCACAGATCTCCTGCCGTGTTCACATGGCTTCTTAACCACTTCATGGCCCGTCCCTCATCATCCTTGGCACATCCTCACTGCCACAGAGGGAGACTGCTGCAATCACTGGCTGATTTGGAGAGTGCTGCTCACCTGTGATGGTGATGTTCAGGGCCCCGCTGCGGGCCAGGCCGTGGCCATTGTCTGCCGTGCAGTAGTAGCGCCCCACATGGCTCCCCCCGACGGCAGGGATCTCCAGCTCTGCTCTCCGAGAACACTGGCGCTTGCTCCCCACACTCTCCCCCATGTCCTCTCTGTGCCAGAAGAACGTGGTGTCCCCTGTGTCTTCAGCCACGGAGCAGATGAGGACCAGACGCTCGCCTGCAAGCACCTGTCCCCCCTGGGGCTGGGTCTCCAGGAGCACTGCCGACACCGGGACACCTGCGTGAACGAGACAGGGCAGGTGAAGCCAGGTGAGGCCAGGTGAGGGCAGGTGAGGGCAGGTGAGGGCAGATGAGGGCAGGTGAGGCCAGGTGAGGCCAGATGAGGCCAAGTGAGGGCAGGTGAGGCCAGGTGAGGCCAGGTGAGGCCAGGTGAGGG